>NC_057801.1:405776314-405808100 GCF_018294505.1 Triticum aestivum | reverse complement strand
GGATCCTATTGCAGCGAAGGCATGACCGCGCCCTTCTTCTACTCCCCGAGCGCCAGCGTGAGCATTCAACATCGTAAACCCCAAGCTTGAGCCCGGGTCCTAGCCCCAGTCTCTCCCTATCAACATAACTAGAAGAAAGCAGGGAATGAAATAGGAGACTTGTGTGGATGAACACTCACACTCCTCCCCCACCCCCTCTTATATAGACGGACTAGGGCTGGGGGATGATCCCTTGGCGGGTAACCACCATCTTCCTCCTCCAATCCAAGAAGGACGGGCCCTCGCCTTGATGCTCTATTGCACATGCACCTACGTTACCTACCCCCACTCAATGCATGCAGCATATGTGGCCAAGGATAAGAGGATGGTGGGAAGAGTGAATTGGCAGTTACTCACCCGTGCATATACTATTGTCCAATATATCAATCTTTACCTCTCGACCATTTAAAGACTCCTCATCATGTCCGTGATCTCATCCGGGACTCCGAACAACCTTTGGTCACCAAAACACATAACTCATATAATACATATCGTCATCGAACGTTAAGCGTGCGGACCCTACGGATTTGAGAACTATGTAGATATGACAGAGACACCTCTCCGGTCAATAACCAATAGTGGAACCTGGATGCTCATATTGGTTACCACATATTCTACGAAGAACTTTATCGGTCGAACCGCAATGTCAACATACGTTATTCCCTTTGTCATTGGTATGTTACTTGCCCGATATTCGATCGTCGGTATCTTCATACCAAGTTCAATCTCGTTATCGGCAAGTTTCTTTACTCGTACTATAGTGCATCATCTCGTAACTAACTCATTATTCACATTGCTTGCAAGGCTTCATATGATGTGCATTACCGAGAGGGCCCAGAGATACCTCTCCAATACTCGGAGTGACAAATCCTAATCTCGATCTATGCCTACCCAACAAACACCTTCAGAGATACCTGTAGAGCATCTTTATAATCACCTAGTTACGTTGTGATGTTTGATAGCACACAAGGCATTCCTCTGGTGCCTGGGAGTTGCATAATCTCATAGTCGGAGGAATATGTATTTGACATGAAGAAAGTAGTAGCAATAAAACCAAACGATCATTATGCTAAGCTAACGGATGGGTCTTGTCCATCACATCATTCCACTAATGATGTGATCCCGTTATCAAATGACAACTCATCTTTGATCAACGAGCTAGTCTAGTAGAGGCATACTAGGGACATGTTGTTTTGTCTATGTATTCACACATGTATCAAGTTTCTGGTTAATACTATTCTAGCATGAATAATAATCATTTATCATGAATAAGGAAATATAAAATAACAACTTTATTATTGCCTCTAGGGCGTATTTCCTTCAGTCTCCCACTTGCACTAGAGTTAATAATCTAGATTACATTGTAATGAATCTAACACCCATGGAGTCTTGGTGCTAATCATGTTTTGCTCGTCGAAGAGGCTTAGTGAACTGGTCTGCAACATTCAGATCTGTGTGTATTTTACAAATCTCTATGTCTCCCTCCTTGACCAAATCTCGGATGGAGTTGAAGCATCTCTTGATGTGTTTGGTCTTTTTGTGAAATCTGGATTCCTTCACCAAGGCAATTGCTCCAGTATTGTCACAAAAGATTTTCATTGGACCCGATGCACTAGATATTGCACCTAGATCGGATATGAATTCCTTCATCCAGACTCCTTCATTTGTTGCTTCCGAAGCAGCTATGTACTCCGCCTCACATGTAGATCCCTCCATGACGATCTGCATGGAACTGCACCAACTGACAGCTCCACTATTCAATAAAAATACGTATCCGGATTGTGACTTAGAATCATCTGGATCAGTGTCAAAGCTAGCATCGACTTAACCATTTATGACAAGCTCTTTGTCACCTCCATAAACGAGAGACATATCCCTAGTCCTTTTCATGTACTTCAGGATGTTCTTGACCGATGTCCAGTGATCGACTCCTGGATTACTTTGGTACCTCCCTGCTAAACTTATAGCAAGGCACACATCAGGTCTGGTACACATCATAGAATACATGATAGAACCTATGGCTGAAGCATAGGGAATGACTTCCATTTTCTTTCTATCTTCTGCAATGGTCGGGCATTGAGTCTGACTCAACTTCACACCTTGTAACACAGGCAAGAACCCTTTCTTTGACTGATCCATTTCAAACTTCTTCAAAACATTATCAAGGTATGTGCTTTGTGAAAGTCCTATCAAGCGTCTTGATCTATCTCTATAGATCTTGATGCCCAATATATAAGCAGCTTCACTGAGGTCTTTCATTGAAAAACTCTTATTCAAGTATCATTTTATGTTATTCATAAATTCTACATCATTTCCAATCAACAATATGTCATCCACATATAATATTAGAAATGCTATGGAGCTCCCACTTACTTTCTTGTAAATATAGCCTTCTCCAAAAGTCTGTATAAAACCATATGCTTTGATCACCTTATCAAAGCGTATATTCCAACTCCGAGATGCTTGCACCAGTCCATAAATGGATCGCTGGAGCTTGCACACTTTGTTAGCACCTTTAGGATCGACAAAACCTTCTGGTTGCATCATATACAACTCTTCTTTAAGAAATCCATTAAGGAATGCTGTTTTGACATCCATTTGCCAGATTTCATAATCATAAAATGCAGCAATTGCTAACATGATTCGGACAGACTTAAGCATCGCTACGGGTGAGAACGTCTCATCGTAGTCAACTCCTTGAACTTGTCAAAACCCCTTTACAACAAGTCGAGCTTTATAGATAGTAACATTACCATCAGCGTCAGTCTTCTTCTTGAAGATCCATTTATTCTCTATGGGTCGCCGATCACCGGGCAGATCCAGCAAAGTCCACACTTTGTTCTCATACATGGGTCCTATCTCAGATTTCATGGCCTCAAGACATTTATCATAATCTGGGCTCATCATAGCTTCTTCATAGTTCGTAGGTTCATCATGGTTAAGTAACATGACCTCCAGAACAGGATTATCGTACCACTCTGGTGCGGATCATGCTCTGCCAGACCTACGAGGTTCTGTAGCAAATTGATCTGTAGTTTCATGATCTTTATCATTAGCTTCCTCTCTAGTTGGTGTAGGCATCATGGGAAAAGATTTCTCGGATGAGCTACTTCCCAAATTGAGAGCAGGTATAATTACCTCATCAAGTTCTAGTTTCCTCCCACTCACTTCTTTCGAGAGAAACTCCTTCTCTAGAAAGGTTCTGTTCTTAGCAACAAAAATCTTGCCTTTGGACTTGTGGTACAAGGTGTACCCAATTGTTTTCGTAGGATATCCTATGAAGACACATTTCTCCGATTTGGGTTCGAGCTTATCGGGCTGAAGCCTTTTGACATAAGCATCGCATCCCCAAACTTTAAAAAACGACAACTTAGGTTTGTTGCCAAACCACAGTTCATACGGTGTCGTCTCAACGGACTTTGACGGTGCCCTGTTTAAAGTGAATACAACTGTCTCTAATGCATAACCCCCAAACAATAGTGGTAAATTGGTAAGAGACATCATAGATCGCACCATATCCAATAAAGTGCGGTTACGATGTTCAGAGACACTGTCGGGGAAACTGATCCACGAACACCTATGGGGCCGGCGGACCGAGCCCCTTTCGGTTCGGCGGGGGGCGGAGGTCGCACGAAGAGCGGATCGAGGCGAAGCACATGAGAAGTTTACCCAGCTTCGGAGCTCTCCGGAGAGATAATACTCCTACTGCTGCTTGTCTGATCGTATTGTGTTCTTGCTCGGGTGCGCTGAGTGCTACAGTACACACGAGACCGAGCGTGAGTGTTCTCTGGTTCCCAACCGAAGCGAACCCCCTCTACGTTGCGCATGGGCCTCCTTTTATATGTTCAAGGGGTCACCCACAGGTGGCAACGCAGAGAAGGGTAAAAATGGAAAAGGGGTTGCGGTTGGTACAACCACCTACACAGTGCATCCTACCTAACCCTGACGGCAGGGGACAAAGGCATTAAATGTCCGTCTGCGTCGCCCAAACAGTGTAAAAAGGGACCGTCAAGGGCGCCACCGCTCGCCACGATGGCAGTCTTGTCAGCTTCGCATGCCACCGCGCACCGCTGGCTGCACAGCCTCTCGCCACACGCGCCTGGAAAGGCCCCTAGAGCGACACGTTGGTGGATGTACTGGAGCGTGGGCACAGAGTGGTAGCCTGTCACGGCAAGCGCCTTGCCGCGGCTGTTGTCTTGTCGCGTCCGGGAGCTTGTCGCTCACCGGGCCTTGCCGGGACGCGTGGCGCATCGCGGCAAGTTCCTCGAAATGCCTTGGTTGGCCTTCCCGGCAAGCTCCTCTTGCCGGGGCCTTGTCTCCTTGGCTTAAATACTTTGTTCTTGAATGGCTCCAAGGGAACCACGGAGGACCTTGGCGGTCGCCCTGCAAGCCTCGCCGCGGGGTGCTGCAACTGCCCGTGCACAAGTTCGGGATACTAGGGTACCCCTACTCTTGTACACCGACAAGAGCCCCCGGGCCTGGGCCACACACGGTGTCGAGCGCTATTGGGCCAGGCCCAAAGCAGGGCACGGGCACGCGCGGCCTGGGGCACGCCGTATCTTGCTCCGTATCCACCGCGCCCTCCCCGAATGGCACGCGTTGAATGCGGCATCGTGGGAGAGATCGTGGGTGGTTTCTTTATTCGGGAGGGCGAAACGTCCGCCCCCTCCCTCTTTATAAGCAGGGGAAACAGGAGCAGTTTTCCCACTTCGCCGGTTGTTACTCCATTCTCGAAAATCTCTGCCGCTCCCCCCTTCTTCCCGAAGCTGAAAGAGAGCAGCGCTCCGCCCCCCATTGCCACCAGCACCACCAACGCCGTCGATCTCCCCCACCACTTCCGCCATGGCTCCGAAAGCCGACTAGGGGAAGGGCATGAAGTCGGCCGAGGCACAGCGGCTCGCGGCGCTGCGAAAGGAGCGAGCCATCTTCCCCCCTCAGCTTGACGCAAAGGAGCTGAGGGAGTACTACTACCTCTTCTGGTCGACGGAGACGCGAGCGCATCCACGCACGAAGGTACTCCCGGCCACCGCTTCAAGATTGGCTCCGAACGGGTATCCCTTCTTCGTGTTGTTCTTCTACTGCGGGCTATGCCAGCCCTATTCTGAATTTTTCTGTGACATCATGAACACCTACGGGTTCCGCCTCCTTGACTTCACCCCCAATGCTGTCCTGACCATGGCAGTTTTCGCACATCTGTGTGAAAATTTTGTCGGAGTCCATCCAAATGTAGCCCTCTTCCGCCACTTCTTTATGCCTCGAGTCGAGAGAGGAGAGCCCCTTGCCGGCGGAATCGCTTGGATCTCGAGAGTCGACAAGAAGGAAGCCTATCTGGAGGGAGAGCTCCATAGCAAGTGGGATGAATGGAGAGCAGAGTGGTGCTGGGTCGTCGAGGAGAACCCGCAACCATTCACTGCCCTGCGCCAAGCCCCAATAGTACGCGGCAACGATTGGAGCAACGTGGCCCCGGAAGACGACATGCTGAAGATCGCCATCACCCAGATCCTTCGCCTCAGGCTTGCCGGGCTCACTGTAGGCGCAGTTGGCGCAGATTTCCTTCGCCGCCGCATCACCCCCCTGCAGGAGAGGGGGAGACCCGCCTGGGAGTTCCAGAACTCGGCGGATATCATGAGGCTGCGCCCGGGCCTCAACTTTAACTTCACTGTTCTGGAGCTGGACGCGATGCTCTTGGAGCTGTTCAAGCGCGATCCCCAGCATCCGTTCATGTTGCCGCGGGATGTCGTTCCGCTGTGCAACAATTCTTCGCTCGACCGCATCCGCGCAATGATGCCGCTATGCGACTCTCACGGAATCATTCCAACTTGGCAAGAGCCGGCAGACGCCATCGTGCAGGAGTTCTTCGATGGCCTGGTAGAAGTGCCGGTCCGCGCCGACGAGCAGAAGAGCCTCACCCGCGACACCACCGATGCGGAGATGCAGCGCATTGCCACCAGGCTGGAAGAGGCGGCAGCAGCCGCTGCCGCAGGCGTGTTTGGGTTCACCGTGGAGGAGGCAGAGGCAGCAAGCCTTGCTGAGTGAGAGGAGTTCGCCGGCGAGGAAGAGCTTGCCGGGCCTGAAGCTGAGCCGAGCGAGCCCGGCGAGGAAGAGCTTGTCGGGCCCGAGCCTTCAGACAGCTTGCCGTAGGCGGAGCCCCCGGCCCCGCCAAGAAGGCGTCTCCGCAAGGCCGCGGATGTAGCGGGGCGGCAGACGGGTCAACAGCCGCCGAGCCGCGCGACACGCTCTACCGCGGCAAGCACCATTGCCACGGGAGCGCCTCACGCCGCTGCGGCAACTGGAGCGGGGTCTTCCCGGTCCACCGCCACTACTCCTGCCAAGCGGGCGAGGGAGCCTACTCCTCCGCCTCGTCGCACCGGAGGCGAGCCGGACTTCGATCTCTCCGCGCTCAGCTCCGACGAGGAAGAAGAAGAGTAAGATTCCTTGCTGTCCTCGTAGTTCTTCAATTCTTGCTGTCTTGTCTTGTGTCTGATTTGCTTTACTCTGAACCTGTTCCTTTTCAGGACTCTGGCCCAGCGAGCGGCGAAGAGAGCCAAGGCCCCGGTGATAGTCATCGAGGACGACCCCACCATGATGGCAGAGGACATGTCCAAGACCACCTTGTCGGACCCGGCAACCATTCCTCAAAGCAGCCCCTAGCGCAGCCCCCCACGTAAGTATATGGTTTACTTTATGCTGTCAGGCGTGCATGGGTGCTCTTATTTTGCTGATATCTGTCTGTTGGTTCATGTAGGAGCAGAGCAACCTCACCAGGAGGACCCGGAGGCCGCTCCCGAAGTGCTATCTGCTTCGACTACACCGCCAAGGGAGGCTTCCCCGGCAAGGGAGCGTTATCCGGCAAGGGAGAATTCTCCAGCAAGGGGCAGTTCTCCGGCAAGGGGCAGCACCAGTGATCCTCCGGTGGTTGAGACCACGACTGCAGATCCAAGCACAGGTAACCCTTTTGCCTGAAAGCTTCCCTTGGGTTCTTCTTCTTCTGATTTTCTTTTTGAGTGTTTGCTTGACCTTTCTCCCTTCTTCGGTCGTCAGATCCACCTGCCACGGAGCCGATGGAAACCGAGGCCGCCGGCGAGGAGAACGCGCGCGGCAACAACGACGACGCCACCGCCACCGAAGAAGAGGCCGATGCTGATGATCCCGCCGGCGAAGAGGCCGCCAAGGCTGCCGCCGCAGAAGCAGGCGAGGGATCCGGTGATCGCACTGATGGCCCCGAGGCCGCAGGAGCGCCAGGCGCTACGCCGACCGCCGATCCCTCCGCCGATGCTGCAGCGCCAGGCTCCGAAGAGCCCCAGTCCGGCGCCTACTTGAAGGCCGGCAACGGTATCTTCATCAAGCTCCCCTGGGCGTCAAGCTCCAGGGCGCCGGTCGAAGGAGAAATTTTGGACGGAGAAGTGTTCGGCTCCGCCGGGCTGACGCTGGTCGATGCGCCAAGCAGCAGCAGCGACGAGTCCGAGGAGGAGCGGCTGCTGCGGAAGCTGCCATCGCTCTACCGCGCCCGACAAGCCAAGCTGGCATCCCGAGAAGCACTTGTCGCGAGGGCGGGAGTGGATATTGAGAAACGCGCGGAGGAACTCCGGGGTCTGAGGCAGGAAACTCTCCGGTCCCTGGCGGAGGAGCAGGAGCAACTTCTCGAGGAGCGGAAAGCCTTCCTCCTCGCGAAGGCTGAGGTTGAAGAGAAGCAACGGCTTGTCGCCGAAAACCTATTTGCGCAGGAAGGAGTTGGAGCAGCGCAAGGTCAACCTTGACAGCCACGAGGAGGAGCTTGCCGCGCGGGAGCAAGCAATTAGCGGGGCTCTCAAGGAAGCAAAGGATGCTGCCGCAACTGCCGAGGCCGCCAAGAAGGAGCTGGAGATGAAGGTGGCGCAGCTGGAAGCCGATCTCAGGGCGAGCGGCGAGGAGCTTGCCGCTCTCAAGCGTGAGCGCGAGAAGGATGCTGCCGCTCATGGTGAGCTGCAAGGCCTTCTCGCAGAGAGGAGCAAGGAGCTTAGCGCCGCCAAGGACTCCAATCCGGATCTTGAGTTGAAGTTGGCCACTTTGACTCAGACGCTGGACGGCGCCAGGGAGCGGGAGGTGGCCCTGTTGGAGAAGATCAAGGCCGACGAGGCGCTGGTGGCGAGTGCTGCTGCCGCCCACGACGCCTTCAGGGAGACTGTGGAGCACTGGACTAAGGGTCTGGTGAATATTGCCGCCGCCATCGACGGGGAGTTGGCGCAGCTGGGGGTGGAGGATCTCGAGTACTCCTCCGACGAGCACCTCCAACCCAGCGCCGAGCTCAGCTTGTTCTTCAAGGGCGTGGCGACGGCCCTCCAGCGACTCCGGGAGAAGATCCCAAAGCAGCTGGCCGACGAGTCGCGCAAGATCTGTGCAGGAGCTCTCCAGAAGGTGCTGATGAAGGTGGCCTTCCGCAATCCAGGCCTCAACCTCACCAACGTCCTCAAATCCTTGCTGCCGGATGCTGATCTGGATGCGCTCAAGGCCCTTGTCGCACCCATTGTGGACAAGGTGAGCGAGATCAAGAGGGTTGAGGGCGATCGCGTAGATTAGGCCGCCCGTTTTTTTTGTTTTTCTTGTCGCTGCTGGCCATGTCATGAGAACAATCTGTTAGAGCTGCGACAAGCTATCTTGTAATATAACTCTATTTTGGGTAGAGATTTGCTATGTTATTCCCTTTACTTGATTCCTTCCTTTGTATGTTTTTGCCCTACGCTTTTAGGGAACTTGCCGGCGCAGGCACCTTAGCCGCGAGCGCTGAGTGCGGGACGTCAGCAGCCTGCTGGCAGTGCCGCTACCAACAAGAAACCTTGTCGCAACTAGTCGCAGCTCACTTAAGTTGTTGAGCGGACTCGAAACAAAGTAAGGGCGCAACTAGCTACGAGCTGGTTCCTCCGCGCATAGGTTTTCCGTACAAAGTACGGTCATTCAAGGAATATAACTTAAAAATTTTAAAACTGATTGCTCAAACTTTGGCAACTTAGCTTTTCTGTCGTTTGCTTTCCGGCAAGGCGAACCTTGCTTGAACGATGCCTGGTCCACATCATAATCTTCTCCTTTCCCCCCGGCAAACTTGTGTGCGAGGGAACCTTGCTTTCCTTTATTAGAAAAAGAAAGAAGAGAAAATAAAGATATGGTGCCTTCCGGCTCGTTATTGCTTACCGGGGGTTGCACTGCACAAAGTGTCAGATAATGCATGCAAATATTAGGTAGAAAGCATGAAATTGACAAGATGTGCGGAGCACATGAGCTTTACTTATGCACGGGATCTGCGCCCGACTTTGTACAAAGGATTACATGCAACATCGGCAAGATTTGTACAAAAGGTGGTTGCCGGAACGGGTTCCGGCAACCGCGCCCTACGGGTAAAACTTACGAAGATGCTCAATGTTCCAGGAGTTGCTCACTGGAGTGCCATCTTCGGTCTCAAGGCAGACAGCGCCAGGCCTAGTGATTCGTTTCACCCGGTAAGGGCCTTCCCACTTCGGCGTCAACTTGTTGGAATTCTTGGCGGACTGAACGCGCCGAAGAACAAGGTCGCCTTCCTTGAAGCTTCTGGCATTAACTTTGCGGCTATGGTAGCGGCGCAAAGCTTGCAGGTATCGAGTAGCTCGTACAACAGCCTGAAGACGGTCCTCCTCAAGGAGCAGCGCGTCATCTTGTCGCGATTGTTCTTGCTCTAGCTCATCATAAGCGAGCACTCGAGGCGACCCGTATATGAGTTCCGTGGGGAGAACTGCCTCTGCTCCATAGACTAGAGCGAAAGGTGTCTGGCCAGTGGCTCGATTTGGCGTCGTTCTGATCGACCAAAGAACCACCGGCAGCTCCTTGATCCAGTTTCTTCTGCACTTGCGCAGCCTGTCAAAAGTTATGGTCTTGAGCCCGCGCAGCACTTCAGCATTTGCCCTCTCCGCTTGACCGTTGCTTCTCGGATGAGCAACAGAAGCGAAGCAGACCTTGGCGCCAAGATCCTGGACGTACTGCATGAAGGTGCGGCTCGTGAATTGTGTGCCGTTGTCGGTGATGATCCTGTTAGGGATCCCGAAACGGCAAACAATCGACCTGAAGAACTTGACTGCTGACTGTGCTGTCACCTTCCTCATTGGTTCCACTTCTGGCCACTTTGTGAACTTGTCGATTGCAACGTACAAGTACTCAAAGCCCCCGACAGCTCGGGGAAAGGGGCCGAGGATATCGAGCCCCCAGACCGAAAATGGCCAGGATAAAGGGATTGTCTGGAGAGCTTGAGCTGGCTGGTGTGTCTGCTTGTAATGGAACTGGCACGCTTCACACTTGGTTACTTGTGTAGTTGCATCCTGGAGGGCTGTCGGCCAAAAGAAACCTTGCCGGAACGCTTTGCCGGCAAGTGCTCTTGCGCCAATGTGGTGACCACATATGCCTCCATGTATCTCTGCCAACAGATTTTGTCCGTCTTCCCGGTGAATACACTTCAATTTCACACCATTGAGTCTTCTTCTGTACAGTGTGTTGTCGACAAACTGGTACATACTTGACTGCCAGGCTACTCTTTCCGCTTCTTCTTGCTCTCCGGGAAGTTCTCCTGTCTGGAGGAAACGGACAATCTGTTGTGCCCATGCTGGAGGTTGCAGCTCGACAACAAGGACTAAAGGCACATCTGGTGCTGCGGGAACATTTGCTTCTATGGCGAGAACCTGTGGCTCTGCCGGAGCTTGATGTTCCCCAGCAAGCTTGCCGGAGCAAAACTTGTCGGGAGCGTCTGCTTCAACGGAACAAACCCTAAGGCTTGTCGGAGCAGACTGCTCCTCAGCATCCTTGGTGTTGATCTTGGGGACCTTCTTGGCGGCGGCTTCGGGGAGCTCTGCCAGAAAGTAGTCACCAAAAATCAACTTCCTCTTCTACTCTGTCCATTGGATGGTGTTACAGACGGTTGAGTCAGCTTGAGCACAAAGATCCCCAGTTCCACAGGTAACTTCAGTGCGGCGCACTTTGATAGGCCATCGGCAATGTCGTTTTGAGCTCTTGGAACATGTTCCATCTGCAGGCCGTCAAAGTGCTCTTCTAGCTTTCTCACTTCATCAACGTAAGCTTCCATCAATGGACTCTGATAATTCTTGTTCACTTGGCGGACGACAAGCTGTGAGTCACCCCTGACAATGAGCTTCTTGATCCCAAGGTCTGCTGCGATCCTGAGACCGGCAAGCAATCCTTCATACTCTGCAGTATTGTTCGTTGCTTGCTCCTTGGGAAAGTGCATCTGGACTATGTACTTGAGGTGCTCTCCGGTGGGTGCAACAAGTAGCACGCCCGCACCGGCGCCTTGCAGCAAGAAGGCACCATCAAAGTACATCAGCCACTCTTTGCTTGCTTCCTTGACGGGGATGCTTGTTTTTGGAATTTCTTCATCTAGTGTTGGCATCCACTCTGCTATGAACTCTACCAATGCTCTGCTTTGGATAGTTGAGGTGCTCTCAAACTTGAGGCCGAAGCTTGACAGTTCTAGTGCCCACTCGACAATCCTGCCTGTTGCTTCTGGATTTTGCAGTATCCTCTTCAGCGGAAAACGAGTGACGACTGTGATCTCATGTGCTTGGAAGTAATGGCGCAGCTTTCTCGAGGCCATGAGGAGGCCGAAAAGCAATTTCTGCACACCAGAGTACCTTGACCTAGCCCCCTGCAGAAGGGAACTAACAAAGTAAACTGGGCGCTGCACCATTCTCTTCTGCATCTTGTCATGCTCCCGCGCAGATCCATCCTTGTCGGGACCAGAGCTTGCCGGTGAAGTCCTCTGCTTGTCGCTGGATGTGTCTGCCGTGGTTGGTGGCTCATCATCCGCCTCCCTCTCTGCTACTAACGCAGCACTAACCACTTGATTGGTCGCCGCTATATATAGCAGCAACTTCTCTTGTGGCTTAGGTGCGACAAGTGTTGGAGTGGAGGACAGGTATCTCTTCAGGTCCTGCAGCGCAGCCTCCGCTTCCGGAGTCCATTTCATTGGACCTGCCTTTTTCAATATTTTGAAAAATGGCAGGGCGCGCTCAGCAGACCTAGAGATAAACCTGCTGAGAGCAGCCACGCAACCGGCAAGTCTTCGTACATCCTTGACGCGCTTTGGCGCTTCAATCTGCTCAATGGCCTTGATCTTGTCGGGATTGGCCTCGATTCCACGTTGAGACACAAAGAACCCGAGAAGCTTGCCGGAGGGGACTCCAAACACGCACTTCTCGGGGTTAAGCTTGAGGTTGATCTTGCGTAGATTTGCAAAGGTTTCGTCTAAATCTTGAATCAGAGTCGCTCTGTCCTTGCTCTTGACCACTATGTCATCCATGTAGGCTTCCACATTTCTGTACATTTGCGGTTCAAAAGCGTCATGGACTACCCTTGCAAATGTTGAACCAGCATTCTTCAAACCGAAAGGCATCCGTACGAAACAATATGTGCCACATGGGGTAATGAATGCGGTCTTCTCCTCATCCTCTTCTGCCATTAAGATCTGATGATATCCTGAGTATGCATCAAGAAATGAAAGCAAGTCACATCCGGCCGTGGAGTCAACAATCTAGTCGATGCGCGGCAAGGGAAATGGGTCTTTGGGGCAAGCTTTATTAACATCGGTAAAGTCAATACAAAGCCTCCATTTCCCGTTTGCCTTGCGCACGACTACAGGATTGGCCAACCACGTAGGATGGAGCACTCCTCTGACAAGGCCTGCTACTTCCAATTTCTTGATCTCTTCTGCAATGAATTCTTGGCGCTCCAATGCCTGTTTCCTGACTTTCTGCTTGACGGGCCGCGCATGAGGGCAGACGGCGAGATGGTGCTCGATTACTTTCCTGGGAACACCGGGGATGTCAGACGGTTGCCATGCAAACACGTCGACGTTCGCCCGCAGGAAAGCAACGAGCGCGCTTTCCTATTTAGGGTCGAGAGTGGCACTGATGGTGAAGGTACCACCAGTGCCGTCCTCCTTGGCAGACACCTTCTTGGTTTCTGGTGGAGCTGCCATTGTCTTCTTACACTTGCCGGTGGAGCTCGATGGTGTGTCCTCGACGGTAGCGCAACACTCCGAAGAGGTGCGCTTGCCGGAGTGGGCATCAGAACTCTTGCCGGACTTGGTCTTCTTCTTCGCCCCGGGAGCTTCAGCGGCAAGTGACTTGCGGTCTGTTGCAGCTGCTACTTCCCGGTAGATCTTGTCGGCGCAGATAAGGGCGTCCTTCTTGTCGCCAGGGACAGAGATGACACTTATCGGGCCTGGCATCTTCAGTACGTTGTATGCATAGTGAGAGGCCGCCATGAACTTGGCCAGTGCTGGACGGCCAAGTATCCCATTGTAAGGCAATGGAAAGTCAGCAACGTCAAAAGTGAACCTCTCAGTCCTGAAGTTCAGCTCGCTGCCAAATGTCACTGGCAATGTGATCTTCCCCTTCGGCTTGCTCCTTCCCGGATTGATTCCTTGAAATGTGCCGGTCTCTTCGAGTTCGCCATCAGGGATCTGGAGTTTCTGGAGTACCGCGGAGGAGATCAAGTTGAAGCCGGCCCCGCCGTCAACTAGCATCTTGGTGACCTTGAGGTTGCGGATAGTTGGTGAAACCAACATCGGCAAGCACCCGACCGCAGTTATGCAATCAGGGTGATCCTCAATACCAAAGATGATAGGCGTGCTGGACCATTTCAGAGGCTTGCGTGACTCGATGGGTGGTTCTGCTGCATTGACTTCCCACACCCACTGCTTGAGCTGGTGGTGTGAAGTATGCAGAGAAGCACCACCGTCAACGCACAGGACCTCTATGGCTTTCTGGAACTCCTGCTCATCGGTCTCATCTTCATCCATATCTTCATCGTCGTCGTCATCTTCATCCTTGTCGTGGCCGCGGGGAGGTCTGTCTCCTTGCCGCTGCTTAGCCTTGCCGCGGCGTCCTCCTCGGCCGGGACATTTCCTGCCGGCTCCTCCAGCACCTTCCTGGGCTTTCTCCTTGTCGCGCCGCTCGTATTCAGCCTTTTGCTGCTCAACAAGCTGCTCGACCTTCTTGCAGCTCTGGAGGTCATGGCCCTTGGTGCGGTGGATCTTGCAGTATTGCTTGTTGGTGCCGTCCTGCTTGTCGGCGGCCGCCACAGCTGCGGCAACCTCCTTGCCGGAGCTACCAGCTTCGGCTTTCTTGCCGGACTGCTCAACAACTAGCACATCTTTGCCTCTATTCTTCCTGTTGTTCCGCCGCCGGTTTTTCTTTGCCGGGGCAGTCTCCTCACTATCAGATCCTCCTGCTCCTGTATTCTCTCCGGGGAGTTTCCTCCCTTCCTCAACACGTGCACACTTGTCGGCCAGGGCATATAGCTCACTGACGTCTCTGATCTTGCACATCGCCATCTCCTCCCGCATCCTGCGGTTCCGCATGTTCTGATGGAACGCGCTGATCATCACGGCAGGGTGGACATCTGGGATGTTGTGCTATACACGGCTGAATCTCTGAATGTACTTGCGCAGGGGCTCTCCTTCCTTCTGGGCGAGCAGATGAAGGTCGCTCTCTTGGCCATGAGGCTTGTGGCCGCCTGTAAAGGCGCCGACAAACTGATGGCACAGGTCAACCCAGGAGGATATGGAGTTGTTCGGCAAGTGCATGAGCCAGGATCTGACATTGGGCTTGAGCACCAGCGGGAAGTAGTTGGCAAGGATCTTGTCGTCCCGCCCCCCAGCATCTTGCACCGCGATGGTGTAGATGCTGAGGAACTCCGACGGATGCGACTTGCCGTCGTACTTCTCTGGTACATTTGGCTTGAAATTCTTCGTGCTGGGCCACTAGACTTGCCGCAGCTCACGAGTGAACGCAGGGCAACCTACCACGTACGGCAAGTCGCCTGGCTCCCCTGGCGCATGCATGTCAACAGAGGGCCCAACGCGCTTGTCGGATTGACGTCGCGCTTCTCTTCGGCACTCGATGCGAGTACGAGCGTCTTCCTGCTGTCGTTCGTGAAGAACTTGGTGCTGATCGTGACGAGCTCGTGGATCTGATGATGCGGTGGAGTCGCTGTCGAGGTGGATCCGACGAGTCGGCGATCTTGGCCTTCGGGATGGAGAGTGCATGGTGGTTGCACCCCCGCCGGTTTCGTCGCCACCGGCTCGTGCTTGGCAGTCCTGCCGCGGCCGTGATGCACTTGGCTGCCGCGGAGTGTCGCCGTTGGCAAAGCCAATGAGACTCTGAATGGTGGCCCTCCATTGGTCGATCTTGTCTTCCGCTGGAGGGTAATCTAGGAGCAGTTGAGCCCGCGCCAAAGCTTCTGCTGGAGTGGTGGGTGGCAGTGGCGAACGGTGCGAGGAGCGGGATATGCTCGGACTTCTAACTATGTTAGAAGGAGCAGTATCCCGTCCAGGCGACCGTGCCTCGCTCGTGCCAACATGTTGGCGTGCATGCTGGTCTTGAGCACCCCGAGATCCACCAGCTCGATCTTGGCCCAACAAACGTATGGTACTACGAGTACCATGACGCTGTCGGTCCTGCGCCTCCTGAGATGGGCGCGGTACATGTACGGATGCCGAGGTTTGTGTAGCCTTGTCCTTGGACCTGGCAGCGTCGTGAGCTTCCTCGTCGACGTCCGTTCTTCCGCCAGCGTCTACTCCACCACCTGTTTGCTCCAGTGGTGGTGGAAGTGACGTGGACGGAGCAGCTGCCGCCGAAGTTTTCTTCTTCGGTGGCATGTCGATGAAGAAAATGAAGATCTAGCTCGTGTGGTCGCCGGATCAGGTTCACACAACCTCGACACCCCCTACCTGGCGCGCCAAAGATGTCGGGGAAACTGATCCACGAACACCTATGGGGCCGGCGGACCGATCCCCTTTCGGTTCGGCGGGGGGCGGAGGTCGCACGAAGAGCGGATCGAGGCGAAGCACACGAGCAGTTTACCCAGCTTCGGAGCTCTCCGGAGAGATAATACTCCTACTGCTGCTTGTTTGATCGTATTGTGTTCTTGCTCGGGTGCGCTGAGTGCTACAGTACACACGAGACCGAGCGTGAGTGTTCTCTGGTTCCCAACCGAAGCGAACCCCCTCTATGTTGTGCATGGGCCTCCTTTTATATGTTCAAGGGGTCACCCACAGGTGGCAACACAGAGAAGGGTAAAAATGGAAAAGGGGTTGCGGTTGGTACAACCACCTACACAGTGCATCCTACCTAACCCGGCAGGGGACAAAGGCATTAAATGTCCGTCTGCGTCGCCCAAACAGTGTAAAAAGGGACCGTCAGGGGCGCCACCGCTCGCCACGATGGCAGTCTTGTCAGCTTCGCATGCCACCGCGCACTGCTGGCTGCACAGCCTCTCGCCACGCGCGCCTGGAAAGGCCCCCAGAGCGACATGTTGGTGGATGTGCTAGAGCGTGGGCACAGAGTGGTAACCTGTCACGGCAAGCGCCTTGCCGCGGCTGTTGTCTTGTCGCGTCCGGGAGCCTGTCGCTCACCGGGCCTTGCCGGGACGCGTGGCGCGTCGCGGCAAGTTCCTCGAAATGCCTTGGTTGGCCTTCCCAGCAAGCTCCTCTTGTCGGGGCCTTGTCTCCTTGGCTTAAATACTTTGTTCTTGAATGGCTCCAAGGGAACCACGGAGGACCTTGGCGGTCGCCCGGCAAGCCTCGCCGCGGGGTGCTGCAACTGCCCATGCACAAGTTCGGGATACTAGGGTACCCCTACTCTAGTACACCAACAGACACCATTACGCTGTGGTGTTCCAGGTGGTGTGAGCTGTGAAACTATTCCACATTGTTTTAAATGAAGTCCAAACTCGTAACTCAAATATTCTTCTCCACGGTCAAATCGTAGGAACTTTATTTTTTTATGATGATTCTCCACTTCACTCTAAAATTCTTTGAACTTTTCAAATGTTTCAGACTTGTGTTTCATTAAGTACATATACCCATATCTGCTCAAATCATTTGTGAAGGTCAAAAAATAACGATACCCGCCACGAGCATCAACACTCATTGGACCGCATACATCGTTATGTATTATTTCCAATAAGTCACTAGCTTGTCCCATTGTTCCGGAGAATGGAGTTTTAGTCATCTTGCCCATAAGGCATGGTTCACAAGTATCAAATGATTCATAATCAAGTGATTCCAAAAGTCCATCTTTATGGAGTTTCTTCATGCGCTTTACATCGATATGACCCAAACGGCAGTGCCACAAATAAGTTGCACTATCATTATCAACTTTGCATCTTTTGGCATCAATATTATGAATATGTGTATCATCACAATCAAGATTTAACAGAAATAGACCACTCTTCACGGGTGCATGACCATAAAAGATATTACTCATATAAATAGAACAACCATTATTCTCTTATTTAAATGAATAACCGACTCGCACTAAACAAGATCCATATATAATGTTCATGCTCAACGCTGGCACCAAATAACAATTATTCAGGTCTAAAACTAATCCCGAAGGTAGATGTAGAGGTAGCGTGCCACCGGCGATCACATCAACCTTGGAACCATTTTAGACGCGCATCATCACCTCGTCCTTAGCCAATCTTCTTTTAATCTATAATCCCTGCTTCGAGTTACAAATATGAGAAACCGAACTGGTATCAAATACACAGGCACTACTATGAGAATTAGTAAGGTACACATCAATAACATGTATATCAAATATACCTTTGTTCACCTTGCCATCCTTTTTATCCGCCAAATACTTTGGGCAGTTCTGCTTCTAGTGACCAGTTCCTTTGCAGTAGAAGCACTCAGTTTTAGGCTTGGGTCCATTTTTAGGTTTCTTCCCGGGAGTGACAACTTGCTTGTCAGTCTTTTTGAAGTTCCCCTTGTTTTTACCCTTGCCCTTCTTCTTGAAACTAGTGGTCTTGTTAACCATCAACACTTGATGCTCCTTCTTGATTTCTACCTCCGCGGCCTTTATCATCACAAAGAGGTCGGGAATAGTCTTTTCCATCCCTTGCATATTGAAGTTCGTCACGAAGCCTTTGTAGCTTGGTGGCAGTGATTGAAGAACTCTGTTAATGACACAATCATCTAGAAGATTAACTCCCAGCTGAGTCAAGTGATTATGGTACCCAGACATTCTGAGTATGTGCTCACCAACAGAACTGTTCTCCTCCATCTTGCAGCTATAGAACTTGTTGGAGACTTCATATCTCTCAGCTCGGGTATTTGCTTGAAATATTAACTTCAACTCCTGGAACATCTCATATGGTCCATGACGTTCAAAACGTCTTTGAAGGCCCGATTCTAAGCCGTAAAGCATGGCACACTGAACTAACGAGTAGTCATCAACACACGACTGCCAAGCATTCATAATGTCTACAGTTGCTAGGGCAGGTTGTACACCTAGCGGTGCATCAAGGACATAATTCTTCTGTGCAGCAATGAGGATAATCCTCAAGTTACGGACCCAGTCCGTGTAGTTGCTACCATCATCTTTGAACTTAGCTTTCTCTAGGAATGCATTAAACTTCAAAGGAATGGTAGCACGGGCCATTGATCTACAACATAGATATGCAAAAAAACTATCTGGACTAAGTTCATGATAAATTAAGTTCAATTAATCATATTACTAAAGAACTCCCACTTAGATAGACATCCCTCTAGACATCTAAATTATACATGATCCAAATCAACTAAACCATGTCCGATCATCACGTGAGATGGAGTAGTCTTCAACGGTGAACATCACTATGTTGATCATATCTACTATATGATTCACGTTCGACCTTTCGGTCTCCAGTGTTTCGAGGCCATATATGTATATGCTAGGCTTGTCAAGTTTAACCAGAGTATTTCGCGTATGCAAATGTGGCTTGCACCCGTTGTATTTGAACGTAGAGCTTATCACACCCGATCATCACGTGGTGTCTCAGCACGAAGGACTTTCGCAACGGTGCATACTCGGGAAGAACACATATACTTGGAAATTTTAGTAAGGGATCATCATATAATGCTACCTCCGTACTAAGAAAAATAAGATGCATAAAATATGAACAATACATGCAATCAAAATATGTGACATGATATGGCCATCATCATCTTGTGCTCATGATCTCCATCACCAAAGAAACATCATGATCTCCATGACCGAAGCAACATCATGATCTCCATCGTCACTGGCTTGACACCTTGATCTCCATCATAGCATCGTGGTCGTCTTGCCAACCATTGCCTCTATGACTATCGCTACCGCTTAGTGGTAAAGTAAAGCAATTACATAGCGCTTGTATTTCATACAATAAAGCGACAACCATATGGCTCCTGCTAGTTGCCGATAACTTTTACAAAACATGATCATCTCATACAACAATATTTATATCACATCATGTCTTGACCATACCACATCACAACATGCCCTGCAAAAACAAGTTAGACGTCCTCTACTTTGTTTGTTGCAAGTTTTACGTGGTTGCTACGGGCTGCTAGCATGAACCGTACATACCTACGGCACGAAAACCACAACGATGATTTATCCAGTTTGTTGTTTTAACCTTCACAAGGACCGGCCGCAGTCAAATTCGATTCAACTAAAGTTGGAGAAACAGACACCCGCCAGCCACCTTTATGCAAAACTAGTTGCATGTCTGTCGGTGGAACCGGTCTCATGAACGTGGTCGTGTAAGGTTGGTCTGGGCCGCTTCATCCAACAATACCGCCGAATCAAAATAATACATTGGTGGTAAGTAGTATGACGATCACCGCACACAACTCTTTGTGTTCTACTCATGCATATCATCTGCGCATAGACCTGGCTCGGATGCCACTATTGGGAAACGTAGCATGTAATTTCAAAAAAAAAAATCCTGCGCTCACGCAAGATCTATCACGGAGATGCATAGCAACGAGAGGGGAGAGTGTGTCCACGTACCCTCGTAGACTGAAAGCGGAAGCATTAACTTAATGCGGTTGATGTAGTCAAACGTCTTCTTGAATCAACCGATCAAGTACCAAGCATACGACACCTCCAAGTTCTGCACACGTTCAGCTCGATGACGTCCCTCAAACTCTTGATCTAGTAGAGGCACGAAGGATTCGATGGGTTCTGTTAGCACGATGGCGTAATGAAGGTGTTGGTGAAGTGATCTGCGCAGGGCTTCGCCTAAGCATTACGACAATATGACCAGAGGAGTAAACGGTGGAGGGGGCACCGCACACGGCTAAACAATTGATGTGCTTTGGGGTGCCCCCTTGCCCATGTATATAAAGGAGGAGGGGAGGAGGCCGACCACAAGGGGCGCACCAAGGAGGGGGGAGTCCTACTAGGACTCCACTCCTAGTAGGATTCGGACCCCCTCTTTTTTCCTTCTCATGGAGGGGGAAAGGGGGAAGGAAGAGGGAAGAGGAGAAGGAAAGGGGGGCGCCCCCTCCCCTAGTCCAGTTCGGACTCCCCATTGGAGGGGCCGCTGCCACCCCTTGTGCGCTGCCTCCCCTCTCCCCTATGGCCCATGTGGGCCCAACAATTCCCCGGGGGGCTCCGGTAACCATGTAGGCCCATTCCGAAAAATACCCAAACTCTGAAACCATTCCGGTGTCCGAATACTATCGTCCAATATATCAATCTTTACCTATCGACCATTTTGGGACTCCTCGTTATGTTTGTGATCTCATCCGGGACTCCGAACAACCTTCGGTCACCAAAACACATAACTCATATAATACATATCGTCATCGAGCGTTAAGCGTGTGGACCCTATGGATTCGAGAACTATGTAGACATGACCGAGACACCTCTCCTGTCAATAACCAATAGCGGAACCTGGATGCTCATATTGGTTCCCACATATTCTACGAAGATCTTTATCGGTCGAACCGCAATGTCAACATACGTTATTCCCTTTCTCATCGGTATGTTACTTGCCCGAGATTCGATCATCGGTATCTTCATACCTAGTTCAATCTCATTACCAGCAAGTCTCTTTACTCGTTCTGTAGTGCATCATCTCATAACTAACTCATTAGTCACATTGCTTGCAAGGCTTCATATGATGTGCATTACCGAGAGAGCCCAGAGATACCTCTCGATACTCGGAGTGACAAATCCTAATGTCAATCTAAGCCAACCCAACAAACACCTTTGGAGATACCTCTAGAGCATATTTATAATCACCCAGTTACGTTGTGACGTTTCATAGCGCACAAGGTATTCCTTCGGTGTTTGGGAGTTGCATAATCTCATAGTCGGAGGAATATGTATTTGACATGAAGAAAGCAGTAGCAATAAAACTGAACGATCATTATGCTAAGCTAACGGATGGGTCTTGTCCATCACATCATTCCACTAATGTGATCCAGTTATCAAATGACAACTCATGTCCATGGCTAGGAAACTTAACCATCTTTGATCAACGAGCTAGTCTAGTAGAGGCATACTAGGGACACGTTGTTTTGTCTATGTATTCACACATGTATCAAGTTTCTGGTTAATACAATTCTAACATGAATAATAAACATTTATCATGAATAAGGAAATATAAGATAACAATTATTGCCTCTAGGGCATATTTGCTTCAATGAAAGTGACTAGATGAAAATCCCATGTACCCTCAAGAACTCTTTGCTTATTATAAGAGACCGTTTTGGCCTGTCCTTTTCCTCAAAAGGATTGGGTTACCTTGCTGCACTTTCTTAATATTATCGTTACTTGCTTGTTACAAATTATCTTGCTATCAAACTACCCTGTTACTTACAATTTCAGCACTTGCAGACATTACCTTGCTGAAAACCACTTATCATTTCCTTCTACTCTTCGTTGGGTTCGACAGTCTTACTTATCGAAAAGGATACAATTGATCCCATATACTTGAGGGTCATTAATACTACGTTGCTGGGGAGTGAAGCGCTCTTGGTAAGAAATTTTTTTTACCGCGTGCTGAAATTTACTGTCACTTGTTACTATGCAGACCAATCCTTTGAGGGGTTTGTTCGGGGTATATTCACCTCGACTAGAACCACAATTAGTTACCCCTCAACCTACTAGACCTACTAAAAATATTGAATATGAAATTCCTTCGGGTATGATAGAACAGCTGCTAGCTAATCCTTGTGCAGGAGATGGAACCGAACATCCTGATATGCACTTGATATATGTGGATGAAATTTGTGGATTGTCTAAGCTTGCTGGTTTATCCGGAGATGAAACTAAGAAGAAGGTTTTCCCAATATCTTTAAAGGAAAAAATCATTGGCATGGTATAGACTATGCGATCATATTGGATCTTGGAACTAGAATCGATTGAAATTGGAGTTTCACCAAAAAAAATATCCTATGCATCTAGTTGATCATGATCGGAATTATATATATAATTTTTGGCCTCGTGAAGGAGAAAGTATCGCTCTAGCTTGGGGGAGACTTAAGTCAATGTTATATTCATGCCACAATCATGAGCTCTCAAGGGAAATTATTATTCAGAATTTTTATGCTCGACTTTCTCATAATGATTGATCCATGTTTGATACTTCTTGTGCTGGTTCTTTTATGAAGAAGACTATTGAATTTCGGTGAGATCTCTTAGAAAGAACTAAATGCAACTATGAAGATTGGGAACTCGCCGAAGGTAAAGAGTGAGGTATTAATATTGAGTTTGATTGTGTTAAATCTTTTATGAATACCGATGCTTTTCAAAAGATTAGCACTAAATATGGACTTGACTCTGAGATAGTAGCCTCCTTTTGTGAATCTTTTGATACTCATGTTGATCTCCCTAAAGAGAAGTGGTTTAAATATCACTGTCCTATTAAAAAACAAATTAAAGAACTAGTAGTTGCTAATGAAGAAACTATTATCTACAATGTGATCCAGTTGTTCCCACTGCTTATATTGAGAAACCACCTTTCCCTGTTAGGAGGAAGGAACATGCTAAAGTTTCAACTGTGGTCAACAAAAGCTATATTAGAACACCTAAACCAGCTGACCAAATCAAGGTATAACCTAGTGTTGCAATGGTTAAAGATCTCCTGGAAGAAAATATAGATGGGTATGTTATTTACTTCTGTGATGAAGCTGCTAGAATTGCCAGACCCGATAAAAGGGATAAACATAGACCCATTGTTGGCATGCATGTTGTCTCAGTTAAAATAGGAGACCGCTATTATCATGGTTTATGTGACATAGGTGCTAGCATGAGTGCTATCCCCTTTACCTTATATCAAGAAATTATGAATGACATAGCACCCGCTAAAATAGAAGACATAGATGTTACTATTAAACTTGCTAATAGAGACACCATCACACCACTTCGGATTGTTAGAGATGTTGAAGTCTTGTGTGGGAAAATAAAATATCCTACTGATTTTCTTATTCTTGGACTTTTTGTCCCATTATCTTTGGTAGACCTTTCTTGAACACCATTAATGCTAAAATAGATTGTGAGAAACACACTCTCGGTGTTAGTTTTGGTGATGAGTCTCATGAGTTTAATTTTTCCAAGTTTAGTAGAAAACCTCATAAAAAAGAATTGTCTAGTGAGGATGAAATTATTGGTCTTGCTTCCATTGTTGTGCCTCCTACTGATCCACCAGAACAATATTTGCTAGACCATGGAAATGATTTACATATGCATGAAAGAAATGAAATAGATAAGATTTTCTTTGAACAACGTCCTCTGCTTAAACACAATTTGCCTGTTGAAACTCTAGGAGGTCCTCATCCACCTAAAGGTGATCCTGTGTTTGAATTAAAACAATTGCCAGACACTTTGCAATATGATTATCTTTATGAGAAGAAGATATATCATGTTATTATTAGTGCTAACCTTTCAGAACATGAAGAAGAAAGATTATTGAAAGTTCTAAGGAAGCACCGAGATGCTATTGGGTATACTCTTGATGATCTTAAGGGCATTGATCACCAACGTCAGTTAAATCCGAAGATGAAAGAAGTGGTAAGAATGGAAATATTAAAACACTTCTGGAAGAAGGTATAATCTATCCTATAGCTGATAGTAGATGGTTAAGTCCTGTTCATTGTGTCCCTAAGAAGGGAGGTATTACTGTTGTTCCTAATGATAAGAATGAACTTATTCCACAAAGAATCATTACAGGCTAAAGAATGGTAATTGATTTTAGAAAATTCAACAAAGCAACTAGAAAAGATCATTACCCTCTGCCTTTTATTGATTGAATGCTAAAAAGATTATCTAAGCACACACATTTTTGCTTCCTTGATGGATATTCTGGTTTTTCACAAATACCCGTTTCTCAACCTGATCAAGAAAAGACCACTTTTACTTGTCCTTTTGGAACTTATGCTTATAGACGTATGCCTTTTGGTTTATGCAATGCACCTGCTACCTTTCAAAGATGTAGGACAGCTATATTCTCTGACTTTTGTGAAAAGATTGTTGAGGTTTTCATGGATGACTTTTCTGTTTATGGGAACTCTTTTGATAATTGTTGTAAGCAATCTTGATCGAGTTTTGCATAGATGTGAGAAAACAAATCTTGTCTTGAACTGGGAGAAGTGCCACTTTATGGTTAATAAAGGTATTGTTTTGGGCCCTAAATTTTTTGAAAGAGGTATTGAGGTGGACAAAGCTAAGGTTGATGCAATTGAGAATATTCCATGTCCTAAATATATCAAAGGTATTCATAGTTTCCTTAATCATGCTGGTTTCTATAGGAGATTTATCAAAGACTTTTCTAAAATTTCTAGGCCCGTTATAAATCTTTTGCAACATGATATTCCTTTTGTTTTTGATGATGATTGTTTAGAAGCATTTGAAACACTCAAGAAAGCCTTAATTTCTACACCTATTGTTCAACCACCTGATTGGAACTTGCCTTTTGAAATTATATGTGATGTAAGTGATTATGCTGTTGGTTCTATTCTAGTACGAATAGTTGATAAGAAACTAAATGTTATTCATTATGCTAGTAAAACTCTAGACAGTGCACAACGAAATTATGCTACTACTGAAAAAGAATTTCTAGCAGTGGTGTTTGCTTGTGATAAATTTAGATCTTACATTGTTGATTCTAAAGTTATTGTTCACACCGATCATGCTGCTATAAAATATCTTATGGAAAAGAAAGATGATAAACCTAGACTTATTCATTGGGTTCTCTTGCTACAAGAATTTGATTTGCATATCACCGATAGAAAAGGAGTAGAGAACCCCGTAGCTGATAACTTGTCTAGGCTTGAAAATGTCCTTGATTACCCACTACCTATTGATGATAGTTTTCCTAATGAGCAGTTAGCTGCAATAAATGTTTCTCATAACTGCTTGGTATGCTGATTATGATAATTACATTGTTGCTAAATATTTACCACCTAGTTTCACATACCAACAAAAGAAAAAATTCTTCTATGATTTAAGACATTACTTTTGGGATGACCCACATCTTTATAAAGAAGGAGTAGATGGTATTATTAGACGTTGTGTACCTGAGCATGAACATGGAGAAATCCTACAAAAATGCCACTCTGAAGCTTATGGAGGACATCATGCGGGAGACAGAACTTCTCACAAGGTATTACAATCTGGATTTTATTGGCCTACTCTCTTCAAGGATGCTCGTAAGTTTGTCTTATCTTGTGATGAGTGTCAAAGAATAGGTAATATCGATAAGCGTCAAGAAATGCCTATGAATTATTCACTTGTTGTTGAACCATTTGATGTTTGGGGATTTGATTACATGGGACCTTTTCCTTCCTCAAATGGGTATACTCATATCTTGGTTGCTGTTGATTATGTTACTCAGTGGGTAGAAGCTATTCCAACTAGCAGTGTTGATCACAACACCTCTATCAAAATGCTTAAGGAAGTTATTTTCCCAAGGTTTGGAGTCCCTAGATATTTAATGATTGACCATAGAATTGCATCACCTTATTCATGGTGCTTTCTGTAAAATGCTTGCCAAGTATGATGTTAACCATAGAATTGCATCACCTTATCATCCCCAGTCTAGTGGTCAAGTTGAACTTAGCAATAGAGAAATAAAACTAATCTTACAAAAGACTGTCAATAGGTCCCGGAAGAATCGGTCTAAGAAACTAGATGATGCACTTTGGGCCTATAGAACAACATATAAAAATCCTATGGGTATGTCTTCTTATAAAATGGTTTATGGGAAAGCTTGTCATTTGCCACTTGAGTTAGAACATAAAACATATTGGGCAATTAAAGAACTCAATATGATTTCAATCTTGCTAGTGAAAAGAGGTTATTTGATATTAGCTCATTAGATGAATGGAGAATCCAGGCTTATGAAAATGCCAAATTATTTAAAGAGAAACTTAAAAGATGTCATGATAAAAGAATCCAAAAGCGTGAGTTCAAAGTTGGAGAATATGGTCTTTTGTACAACTCTCATTTCAGATTCTTTGCAGGAAAACTCCTCTCCAAATGGGAAGGACCCTATGTTATCGCAGGGGTTTATCGACCTAGAGCTATCAAAATAAATAATGTCGAAGGTACTAACCCAAAGGTTGTTAATAGGAAACGAATAAAACATTATATCTCAGGTACGCCCATTAATGTTGAAAGCAACATTATCCAAACTATTACATCGGAAGAACACATAAAAGAAACCTTCTGGAACACTCTAGAATCTTGAAAAAGAGGAGGTGCGTGATGCGGTAAGTAAACGGACTCCGAAAAATCTGAAAAATATTTTCTGTCCGTTTTGGAATATAACAAAAATTAGGAAAATAAGAAACAACTAGGAAGGTCACCCTGATGGGCACAAGACACCAGGACGTGCCTGGCCCAGATGGGTTGTGCCCACCTCGGGTACCTTATGGACTTTGTTTTTCTTCTGTTTGCTTGTTTCCCAAGATAGAAAATCTTTATATACCCCCCGAACCTATTGACCTCCGTATCGCGGAGAAATCTTCTATGTTCTTTTCTTCCTGGTTTCGGTCAGATCTGTTAAGCCAGGCATCATGTCTTCTCCCTCATTCAACAAAGTAGAAGAGGATGCTTGGTTGATGAAGATCGAGCTGAAGAGAGAGGGGCCCAAAGAACCTCTCGAAGGGGCAAGAGCAAGGAGGCCATCGGGAATCAAGCGCCGGTGGTTGAGCAGGCCTGCCCTGCCGAGGAAGAAGAAGAAGATATCCTTAAACCTTACTATGATCATCTCACCCCCACCGAGATCGAAGCCTTTCGGATCATCGAAATGGTTAGAGAATCTCTTGATCATGAAGGACAAGATCGCCTCTACTGCATCACCACCACCTCCTTCTTCATCACCAAAAGGAAATTGAGTATCGGGTATGGGCACTACCTTTGGCTTCTGCCAAGCTTGGGGGAGATGCCCCGGTATCGTATCACCTCCACTATCTTTTGCCTATACTTATCTTAGTTCTATCCATAGTTATCTTTTGCTTTAGATGAATAAAAGTTTAGTTCGATCCTTGAGAGTTTGCTTAGTGATCTATGTTTGTAATCGTGTGCGAGATATATAATAAAGTTTAGGTTGAGTTTTGCTTTCTTTACTTCCATGTTTCAATAAAAATAAAGGAAATAAATGAAAAAGATCATATACTAATCTTATAGTAACTAATGACATCACATAAGGAAAACGTTAAGTAGAAAATTTTATTGGAGATTGACAAACATAACATTGGTCAATGATGCAATTCATGAAAGAATTAATAAGGTAAGAGAAGATTCACATGCAAATACACTATCCTAGAAATATTTTGTGATTGTGAGCCCCCATCAAAATATTATATGCCAAAATTGTTTCCGTTGGACAAGGAAGACAACGTAATGATTTATGTTTGTTCATATTCACATAGAAGTTATATTGTCATAGATCCTTCAACATGTGGTGCTTGCCCCCCTAACTTTGCTAGCCAAAAATTCCGCACCAAGTAGAGATACTACTGGTGCATCCAAAAACCCTTAAACCCAAATCTTATTTTTGAGAGTCCACCATACCTACCTAAGGATTTAGTAAGATCCTTCAAGTAAGTTGTCATCGATGCAATAAGGCAATAAAAATTTCTTCTAGAAGTGTTAGATCATTTAGTGTAAGAGAAAATTGAGCGTTGTACGAACTTGTGATAGCAAAGAATAAAAGCGGCAGACTATATAATAAAGGTTGCTATCATAAGGGGCAACATAGCATGACGTTCTTTTGCACTAAGGGGTTGCGCATACAAACAAAAAGCGCATGGCAACCTATGCTTCCCTCTGCGAAGGGCCTATCTTTTACTTTTATGTATTTACTTCCATGCAAGAGTCTAAAGTTTCTCTCTATTCCTTTTTATTTTCTCTTTTGGCAAGCATCATATGGTGAGGAAAGATCTAGGCACATATATCCAGTTGGATATGGGTAGCATAAGTTATTGTTGTTGACATCACCCTTTAGGTGAATACATTGGGAGGCGAAATTATAAGCCCCTATCTTTCTATGTGTCCGGTTGAAATGTTTTGCTCATGTGTATGCGGCGAGTGATAGCAATCATAGAATACTATATGATGGTTGAATATGTGAAGTTGCCTAAATACTCCGATACGTGACACTTCCTAAAAAGTGATGAATTGTAGTTACAGAATTGACTGAGAACATAGTTTGTTTGTTTCCAATAGAGTTTATGCTTTATACTTCGATGATGTGATGAATTATCACTCATTCCTGAGAAGTCTATGATAAAATTTCAATGATAAAAGTTTTATGTTAAAGTTTGTTGCTGTTATAATAATTCACAAGATGCTTCTATTTCCACATTTTGTTTTTATCGACACCTCTCTCTCTAAGCATGTGGACATGTTTTTCGATTTCGGTTCTCGCTTGAGGACAAGCGAGGTCTAAGTTTGGGGGAGTTGATACGTCCATTTTGCATCTTGTTTTCCTACTGTTATTTATGATGTTTTAATGCATAATATTGCTTTTTTGGAGTAATTCTAATGCCTTTTCTCTCATAATATGCAAGGTGCACACAAAGAGGGAGAATTCCGGCAGCTGGAAATTTGGACCTTGAAAAGCTACGTCAAGCCACCTATTCAGCACAACTCCAAATGGGATGAAACTTCACAAGGAATTTTTATGGAATAAATAAGAAATACTGGAACAAATAACCACCGGAGGGGGCCACCTGGTGGGCACAAGACACCAGGGCGCACCTGGCCCCCCAGGCGCGCCCTGGTGGGTTGTGCTTAGCCCAGCCCACCTCCGGTGCCCCTCTTCTGGTATATAAGTAATTTTTACCTAGAAAAAATAAGGAGAGGACTTTCGGGACGGAGCGCCGCCGTCTCGAGGTGGAACTTGTGCAGGAGCACCAACAACTCTCCCATCTTGGGGAGGGCAATATCCATCAACATCTTGAACAACACCATCTCCTCTCAAACCATTATGCTATTTAATACCCCTCTGATCTTGAGCATGATTATCATTTGTGAGTAGTTACTTCTGTTCTTGAGGTCACGGGAGAAATCATGTTGCAAGTAATCATGTGAACTTGATATGTGTTTGATATTTTGATGATATGCATGTTGTTATTCCCTTCGTGGTGTCATGTGAATGTCGACTACATGACACTACACCATATTTGTGCCTAAGGGAATGCATTGTGGAGTAGTTATTAGATGATGGGTTGTGAGAGTAAAAGAAGCTTAAACCCTAGTTTATGCGCTATTCCGTAAGGGACCGATTGGATCCAAAAGTTTAATGCTACGGTTAGAATTTATTATTAATACTTTTCTTGTAGTTGTTAATGCTTGCGAGGGGGTTAATCATAAGCAGGAGGTTTGTTCAAGTAGGAACAACACCTAAGCACCGGTCCACCCACATATCAAATTATCAAAGTAGCGAACACGAATCGAACCAATATGATGAAAGTGACTAGATAAAATTCCCGTGTACCCTCAAGAACGCTTTGCTTATTATAAGAGACCATTTTGGCATGTCCTTTTGTAGCGACTAGACCTCAAACAGTCTGATCTCTATGCATCAGTGTCATCCCTGGATCGGTAATGCTGACATGCATAGTACTTGAAGGATTTATAACAGAGTAGCAATCACACACTTATTACATCAAATGTCTCCAAACAGAACTTATTACAATAAATATGGCCTAAGGCCATCTAATTATGATAACAACGGAAGGCTTGGAAAATAAGCGAGTCCATCAACTCCAACGGCATCACTGAATATAAGATCACGACCTAAGGAACCTTACTCGTCATCTTGAAAGTCTGCAACATGAACGTTGCAGCCCAAAAATGGGTCAGCACATGGAATATGCTGGCAATGTAACACATAGAGATTAATGAACAGAATAATGCTATCACTACATGCATATATGGCTAGTGGAAAGCTCTATGGTTATAGTTTTGCATAAAGCCAGTTTTTCCCTACAACAAAGGAATAAATTTTATTTAACTATCATGGTGGTTGTTAAACATTTAGAAGGTTCCTCCAACTCAATCCCAAATAAGCATCATCATTAACCCAACAAAATTAAATTAAGTAACATGATGAGATTCACATGATAATCTAGGTACTAGATACTCAAAACGTCCATAACTGGGGACACGGCTAACCATGATTAGTTTAAACACTCTGCAGAGGTTTGCACACTTTTCCCCGCAAGACTCGATCTTCTCCATTGGATTTCTCGCACTACATGGTGTTTGAGAAACGGATGACCGAGACACAGTCTTTCAGAAGCATTAACTCTTTACTCTGGGTAGACAGTACCAACCTACATCCCCTACATTTGCTAGTCTACCACTGAAAGAAGTCACACAACATACTCAACTATGCTAGAGCCCATAGTAGCTTGCGGCTGCACACAGAAGTTTCTAGCATGAATAATCTCATGATCCCTTTGAGCCTGGGTGGCAGTCCATAGGAGAATCACACGGTACCCCGGGATTTCCAAAAATACAGGCAACACTGGGTTCCCCAGGTGCCTCAATCCACCCAGATGTGAATTTAAGTTGCCACCTAAACTAAACCATTAATTTAACAATCTCACATCTGTCATGAATACACTCACCCAATCCATGTCTACTAGCATAGCATAGTAATATAAGCAAACGTAGAGTAACTCCCAAGGTTTGGTAATAAACAGGGCAATAGGTACTACCCCATCTACTTCCCAAAACCCACATATTAATCAGATCCTAATCATGCAATTGTTTGAGGATTTGATCTAATGCAATAAAACTGGGTAGTAAATAGGTATGATCAAAGTGTTACTTGCCTTGCTGATGATCCATGAAACCTAGAGACTCATAGTAGCAAGCGGCGCACTGCCGGTACCCTATCGCAAACAAAAAAGCATAAAATAAGCACTCATCTAATGCATGGGTAAAAATCAAATACGAGATCTAACCAGAAAGTCCAACTTAAGAACTCCGGTTTGCAAAAAGAATCAAATCAAACGAAGCAACAAAAGTCAAACGGCGAAAGAAACAGGCTTCGTTTTACTAATCTGGACCGAAGTCAAATTTTACAATAGCAAAAACTTGTTTGAGTTGGTTAAATGAAAAGAGGGTTTCGAGACAAAACTCTAGGCGCTTGAATCGCCTGATTCCGATAAACGAGCGAAAAGTTATACTAGAACGAAAACCGGATCAAAAATCGCGATCGGAAATAATCGCGGAAAATCCGAGAAAGAGAAAAATGGACGAACAGGCTAATGAACGAGCGTTCGCTGTCTGCGGCTAAACGACGAAATCCATTCGTTAAAACAAATGAACAAACGGGCGTTCACTAAATAACTAAACCGAAAAAAATAAACCGAACCGGATCTAAAAAACGAATCTGCGGTTTCGAAAAAAAACCATCGGTTTTCTTGCAAAAACTGAGGCGGCGGCGGCTACCT
>NC_057801.1:405753068-405775707 GCF_018294505.1 Triticum aestivum | reverse complement strand
CGCGGGGTAGGCGGACGGCGGCGGTCGTCGCCGGCGGTGCGGTCGGCGGCGGGGACGCGGGGCTACGGCAGCGGCGGCGCTAGGGTTAGGGTTTGGGCGGGGCGCTGGCTGGGGTGGGCCGGCGGGGTGGGAGGCTTATAAAGCCTGGGCGGCGGACGAGTCTGGGTCGCCCACGGTGGCCCGAGTTGGTTCGTTGTTCTTTTTTTAAAATATTCGGACGCGCAGAAAAAGAAATAAAAGAGATACTAAACAGACTCCAAAAATCCCGAATAAATTATCCCCGTCCTCTAAAAATAAGCCGGACAAGATGAACATTTATTTAGGCCTAAAATGCAATTTTGAAAAACACGCATTTTTTTTCTAATTCAAATAAAATAGCGATAAAACTCCGAAATAAAATCTTACTTGATTTTTTTATTGAATCTCCAATATTTCTTTATTTTGGAAAAGTCATTTTATTCCCTCTCTCTTATTTTTATAATTGAAATAATTGAAGATAAGATAATTAAAATCAAATGATCCCTTTTCAAAATTTGAGAAAAACTCAAATAAGAAAATAACGAAATTCCCAACTCTCTCCGTGGGTCCTTGAGTTGCGTGAAATTTCTAGGATCAAACCAAAATGCAATAAAATATGATATGCAATGATGATCTAATGTATAAAATTCCAAATTGAAAATTTGGGATGTTATACCTTTGCCTCAAAAGGATTGGGCTACCTTGCTGCACTTTTGTTACTATTATTGTTACTTGCTCGTTACATATTATCTTGCTATCAAACTACTATGTTACTTACAATTTCAGCACTTGAAGACATAACCTTGTTGAAAACCACTTATCATTTCCTTCTGCTCCTCGTTGGGTTCGACACTATTACTTATCGAAAAGGCTACAATTGATACCATATACTTGTGGGTCATCATACTTCTGGTTCGGGAGGCTGAGATTGAACTCAGAAGACCGCGTCTTCACCTTATTCCCCTTGAGCTGAGGACACTTAGTCCTCACCCAGTCACTCTGTAAGTCTTCAAGGTAGACTTCCATACCTTCACAGACTTCGTTCACCGGCGACCCACAATGGCTCTTGGATCCTCATAATGCGACGCCTAACCGACCGGAAGATGCACAGTCTTCAAGTGTAATAAGTCTTCAGATCACACTGACAGAGGACTTCAGTGATGCCTAACACTCTTTGGCTCTGGGTGTTTTGGGCTTTGACCTCGCAAGGTTTCTCTCTCAAAGGCTTCATAGGTGGGTTGCTCTCAAACGACAAAAGCCGTGCACTAACTCTGAGCAGCCGCCAATTTATGGTGTAGGGGGTGGGCTATTTATAGCCAGGAGGCAACCCGACATGATATGTCCGAAATGACCCCAGGTCACTAAGGAACCGACATGTGTTCAATGGTTGGATTTCAAACACACGCACAGCTTGACTTGGGCTAGAAGCAAAGCTGGCTCATCCAACTCTGGATAAGATTTACTCTCATTGTCTTCACTCGAAGACATAGGATTTTGGTTGACCATCACATCAGTTTTCTGACTCTGTTCACTTGGACCCCACTTAATAGTTCGGTGGTTCCTATGACTCATGAAAGAAGAAAATGAAACTACGAAAGAAACTATGTCTTCGCACTCCACTATCTTCAAGTGAATGTCTTCACACGTCATTATCTTTGATGTGGATGTCTTCACGAAACACCATTGTCTTCAATGTCTTCATACATTTTTAGGGGTCATCTCTGGTAGATAAATCGAATCAATGAGGGACTTATACATGTGTTATCCTGCAATTCACACAAACACATTAGTCCCTCAACCATGTTTGTCGTCAATACTCCAAAACCAACTAGGAGTGGCACTAGATGTACTTACAATCTCCCCCTTTTTGGTGACTGATGACAAACTGGTTGAAGTTTTCAACGGGGATAAAAATATGTGTAAGTTAAAGAATGCAATCATTGGCTTCATGAAGTTGAAAGGGATCCCCTGAAGATGTGCATATAAGTAATTTGCCTTTGAATGCAAATGCACATGGCAGGTTCTGCTTTGTGGAGATATCCTTCAATTCATGAAGACAATTTATCACCCATACAAAAATTTAGTGAAGATAATGACATGCACAATGAAAAATGGGTGTCTACAGAAATGACTTCATGCGAAATTTATCATCGCAAAAAAGGTAGCAACACAAGTGGCAGACGACCATCAATACTTAAGTGTTACAACTCAAACACCAACAGTTCAAGAACAAGAATTGCAAAACATAATAAAAATAAGCACCCGACCCATATAGACCCGCTTGAAGATTATCAACCCATATGCTTCTCTCCCTTTTGTTAGGAATGACCAAAAAGGAGTGAAGACATAGAGTGTCTAAGCGTTCCCCGGAGGAGTTGGTGTAGTTGTTGGGGCAGTTGGGTCGACGTTGGAGTTGGGCAGTGCAGATGGGCATGATGTAGAATCATGATGCAGAGAAGCCATAGCTAGTGAAGTGGCATCGTCCTCCTCATCAATGACTTGTGTAACAACAGTTGGAGCCGAAGATGAATATTCAGAATCTTCAATGGATGGAGTAGAGCGCCAACTTGCAGATTGTGGAGGCCTGGAGTCAAACTTGAATCTTTCAGTGAAGCCATCTGCAGTGAGTTCATCTTCAGAACAAAGCAGAGCAAGACTCTTCCAAACATGCCGACAGGCTTCATGAACAACGAATGAGTTTTTGGTGGAGAGGTTGCATATGCGATTGACATCCACAAGAAGACTTTGCATCTGATGCTTCCTCCAGTCATGATGCCTATCCTGCTTCCGATGAAGAGAAACTAGAAGCTCTCGGTCATTTAGCACACGAGCACGCTCCTGAGGCCTGTGAGCTATTGTGCTGGCTGATGCATCAGTGGGAGCATGATGTGGCATCCTAAGCTGAACGACGAGAGGACCAACATCAGTAGTTGGATTCGGCACATGAATGGCTTCAAGTGGTGTTGAGAAGCTTTGAAAAGAGACATTGTCTTCATGAACTGGTTCCTTGGCAGGCTCTGGATAGATGGCTTCATGAGACATAAACACTTCAAGAAGAAAAACAACATGATTGCACGCTGAAGCTTGATAGTTGATGGTGGAGTGAAGCTTGATCAGCCGCATGACCCATGGTGCATTGAATTTGAGGCCAAAGAGATCAATGCCTGAAGCTGGCAACTGACGAATCAAGAAATATTGTGTGTTGAACCGGATACCATTCATAATATAGAAGACCAATGTCTTCATGGTACGTTCAATGTTGGCATGAGGTGAGTACCCTTTGATTGGCCATAGAGTATGCCTCGATATATGATATATGATGCGGGGCAGGTACTCGAGGTCATTCACAAAGAATTCCTTCAGGTATTTAGCCTCCACTGGCAATAGCTTCATTATGCTCAGCATTTGACTCATGTTGGGCTCTGGCTTCTGAAAGATGCGCTCAAGTTCTTGTTCATATCACTGACAACCTAGCTCATAGAGATCACCAGGTGTGGGCAGGGAGGTAAGCTCGATGATGTCTTGAGCTTTGGCTTCATGGTGTATGTCGGTGTCAAAACCGGCAGATCTCAGGTAGGGGGTCCCGAACTGTGCGTCTAGGCGGATGGTAACAGGAGACAAGGGACACAATGTTTTACCCAGGTTCGGGCCCTCTTGATGGAGGTAAAACCTTACATCCTGCTTGATTGATATTGATGATGTGGGTATTACAAGAGTAGATCTACCACGAGATCAAGGAGGCTAAACCCTAGAAGCTAGCCTATGGTATGATTGTTGTTCGTCATGTGGACTAAAGCCATCTGGTTTATATAGACACCGGAGAGGGCTAGGGTTACACAGAGTCGGTTACAATGGTAGGAGATCTACACATCCGTATTACCAAGCTTGCCTTCCACGCCAAGGAAAGTCCCATCCGGACACGGGACGAAGTCTTCAATCTTGTATCTTCATAGTCTTGGAGTCCGGCCGATGATGATAGTTCAGCTATCCGGACACCCCCTAGTCCAGGACTCCCTCAGTAGCCCCTGAACCAGGCTTCAATGACGATGAGTCCGGCGCGCATATTGTCTTCGGCGTTGCAAGGCGGGTTCCTCCTCCTAATAATTTATAGAAGATTGTGAACACCAGGATAGTGTCCAGCTCTGCAAAATAAATTCCACATACCACCGTAGAGAGAATAATATTTACACAAGTTCAATCTGCTGACGTATTTTGTGGCGTGACGTCACACCACAACCAAGCCTTTACTCGAATCGTTTTTATTATACCACCTCCGCGCGTCTAGCGAAGCCGTTTCCTTGGCACGTCTTGTTGAAGTAGAGATCGTGTTCCCCTTATCCCGGGATTCTCATCAATACGGACGTGGGTAACCCAACCGCGCCATTGATTGCGGCGCTTGGGAGATAAGCGAGTTTCATCAGGCTGGTGGGGACGCATGGTTTCGTCTGCCCATATAAGGGGATAAAGATCTACCCTTTTACCTACGCCTTCTTCCTCCTTTGCCTATCCATCTCTGCGAACTCGAGCTCCAGAGCCCAAGTCCGCACACCTCACCTCAACCTTCTCCAACTATGTCCGGAGCGGGAAGCAAGTGGATGGCCTCCTCCATTACGGAGGGGCACATCCAGAAGCTGTGCAGCACCGAATACCTGTCCAGCGACATTGTGCACCGGCTCCCCGACGAGGGGGAGCTCATCCCCACCCCCAGGCCCCATGAGAGGGTAGTATTTCTTTCCCATTTCCTCCGCAGACTGGGCTTCCCACTCCATCCCTTTGTCCGGGGGCTCATGTTCTACTACGGTCTGGATTTCCATGATCTGGCCCCGAATTTCATCCTCAATATCTCGGCGTTTATCGTCGTGTGTGAGGCCTTCCTCTGCATTAAGCCCCACTTCGGCTTGTGGCTCAAGACCTTCAATGTCAATCCGAAGGTTGTGAAGGGCAGCCAAGCGGAGTACGGAGGCGCCATGGTGGGCAAGTTGCCCAACGTTACTTGGCTTGAGGGCACCTTCGTGGAAACCATTAAGGGGTGGCAATCGGGGCGGTTCTACATCACCGAGCCGCGTGACCCTGAATGGGCAGCGGCCCCTGAATTCAGATCTGGCATCCCCATACGACTCACCTCCTGGAAGGAGAGTGGCCGGATATGGGGCGATTCAGAGGAGCTGATCGGACTTCAAGCCTGCATCCAAAAGCTAGTGAAAAGGAAGCTCAAGCTTGTCAACGTAGTCTAGGTCATGCTCATCCGCCGAATTCTCTCGTGCCAACAACGGGACTTCAATATGTGGGAGTTCGATCCGAAGCAACACCAGACTTTGAGCGGGATCTTCGACACTATGTACGAAGAGGCCTGGAGGGTGCTGTTCAAGGGCGCCGAGGCTCCCGCATCCGCCACCGAAGATCGCGGATTCAGCTCGCAGCGTCCGGCTAGCGAGGTAAGCGATTTTGCCCTTTACGGGACACTTGTTTTCCATAGTTTGACTCTATGCGGGATCTAAACTCCCTCACCTTTGACAGGACTGGATGAAGAAGGCCGAGCAGACTATCTGTCCGGCCCCTTTGCCAGAAGACCCAGCGGATGCCCGCTTAATGGGGCTGCTGGCTCCGGCACCCCATGTGGTGCCGGAGAAGAAGGCCAAGAAGAAGGCCACGGGCACTCGAAAGAGTTCCTGTTTTCAGGTGTCATCGGATGATGACACCGAGGCATACTCCTCCCACGAAGGCGAGGAGGAGAAGAAAGAGGCCTCTCCCCCAGCAGGGGGAGGGAAGAAAAGGAAGGCCTCCCCAACTAGGGAGGCCGAAGGGTCCAAGAAGGGAAGGACTCTTCCCCCGGACTGCTCTGCCCACGCCAGCGACGACGACGAGGACTGGCCTCCAAGGGCCAAGCCCCTGGCGTGATCGTAAGTATCCGAACTCCCAAATAACTTCATGATTTTTATTTTCGCCACATGGAGTCTTTCTAATGCCGCATACAACCCTGCAGTCCGCCCAAGGAGGATCTTCCCGCTTTGTCGAGCGGGTCCTTGGGTGCGTCGGATATGGATTCCCTTCCGACCGCCTCCTCCCCTCGTGATGCAGACGATGCCGAGGTGGGATCCCGGGAAGGGACCCGCCAGGAGGAGGAGGCCCCGGAGGTGCCGCAGGGCAACCTCCCGGACTTTGCACCGGACTCCGCACTGGAACCAGTAGTGGCTTCGGAGTCCAGCGGGCGGCCCCTTCGTAAGAAGGGAAAGACCGTGACGCCAGTGGCCTCCGTCCAACCGGAGGCGCCGGATAGCTTGCTGGAGGCGCTCAACGGCGCTTCCATTGAAGAGGAATACCGCACCGTCATGGGTGCGGTGATTCAGAAGGTTCAGCTCGCCAAGAGCGGGCTGACCGAAGCCTGCACCAGCCTTCTAACAGGCTTTGAGGTAATAATTGTGATATGTGTAAAATAGTACCGCATAGACAGTAGCCCCTGATGCTCGGTTCAGTATTCGGAAGGAAAAAACGGACTGAGGATCTAAAAAGATATACGCAGGAGTCATAAAAATTATGTCAATATGGGATTGCAGGCTGTGCTACTGACCTCTGTCGCACTGACTGCGGAGGTCAATACTTTGAAGCAAAGCCTCGAGCGGTCCGAGAACAAACTCGGCCGTGCCAAGAAGCAACTCGAGGACAAGGAAGGTGAGTAACACCTTATTAAAATTGTACCTTACAGAAAAGGATTTGGTTGCAAGAAAAATGACAAGGATAACGTGGGTATTGCAGGGGCCACGAACAAGGTGGTGACCCTGAAGGAGGCGGTGTCCGTGGCCGAACATAATGCGGCCGCGGAGCGCACCGAGCGAGAGAAGCAGGAGGCGTGGCTGGCGGAGGTACAGCAAGAGCTCCAGGCTCTCCTGGAAAAACATGAGAGTTTGGAGCGCGACTCGAAGACTCGAGAGTCCGAGCTTGCATCGGCTCTTGAGAGTGCCAAAGCTGCTAAGGCCGAAGCCTACAAGGCCCTCCAGGAAATCGAGGCGTTGAAGAAAATAGCGGCGGGTAAGGCATTTTTTCATGCAGAGTAAGCTTGTGAGTGTGAATTACCTGTCACTTACCTGAATTCGGAGCTCTCCAGGAGCGTTCGCAGATCTGCCCCGTAGCATGTCCGATGCTACCACTTTCTACAGGGCCGAGGAGTGGAGCTCGACGGAGAAGGTCGTCTGGTCTCAGGATGCTGAGGCCGGACATCCGGTGCCCCTTAGCGACCAGCTGAAGCAGCTGGTCGAGCTCCACAAGGTGGCCAAACAGGCCATGAAGGGCCTCATACTTCGGCTGTGGCCTAAGGAGGCCATGCCTGGGAGCTACTTCGGCCTGGTGCGGTGGCTGGTGGATGCGTGTCCATGGGTTGAAGGCATCAAGCACTCCGCCTGCATTGAAGGTGCCCGTCGGGCCCTTGCCCGCGCTAAGGTGCATTGGGGCAAGATGGATGCTCAGAAGCTTGTGGCGGACGCGCCACCGCTGGGCAAGGAGTATTGCACGCCCGAGATGTATTATAAGGGTGTCCTGAAGGGTGCCCGCATTATTGCGGGTGAGTGCTCCAAAGATGTAATATTTGAGTAGACTCGCATTTTGTTATCCTGTGCGCTGAAAACTTTGTTCATATGCGCTAAGCAACGCTTGTTAATTTAAAATATTACCTTCTGTGTGGCTGTTTATCAAATCTGAGAGATGGCAAGTCGTCGGCTTCAGCCCCCATGCCACGAGTGCTGGGGTGTTCGGGATAAATTTGAGCACTCTTGTTCCCATTTTTGGGTCCATCTAGGGAGGCACTCAACACAACGAACAAGGCAACCGGACTTATAATGCTTGAAAACTCTCACTTAGCCATAGAATTCTATAATTTTAAATTTCGGCGAAGCCCCTAGTGTTCGGAAGGCCGAATTTGGGGCGCTATCCACGCCTGGGCCGGACAAAGCCAGCTCCTCGCTCTAAGCGGCATAAGTCTTTAGGGACTCGCAAAAAACCTCTCGAACAGCGACCGGCTCTCGCCTCATCACGACGGTCAGTTTTAGCTTTCTCCACTGAGGCGCTCGCCCAGCTCAACTAGGGAGCAATCACAGTGGTTCTCCCAGTGCTACCTTAGCCGATACAACGGAACATAAGGTACCAAAACATGGGAGCCGGGCAAACCCAACTATTGACCCAAGACATGATTCGGAGCCGATGCATATAATGCTATAAGTTCGGGGTGCCGCACTGGTGAAAGTGTTCGGACTTATCACACCATGATGCGGGAAACATAAGCCCCTGGTGTATTTAGCCATACCAAAGTGTACGGATGCAACATGTCATAAATGAACATATGTATAAGAAAGGAATGCAATTGTAAGCAAAAAGGTGCTGCATTGTTTATTCAAGAGATACTGCTGTGAATGCAGAACGATACAAATGGTGCGATAAGCAAGGGATGGGACTATTAAACATGTCCCCCTCCAGGGGTAGGCTATGGAATAGTGTATAAAACAGATTTAATGCTCGTAATGGAGACCACCTGGATATTCATCGTAGCCTTTCTCCTTCCCTGGCTGTTGCATCGTGAGTTCGACGGGTCTGCTGCCGGACAGGGCCTCTGATGAACGGAGTCCTGTGGGTAAAAATAAGAAAAAAAAAGAAAGAAAGAAAAAAAGAACGACACACTTGAGAGCCCCTAGTGTGGTTAAGCCGCATTCTGGGCCTATCGTGGCCGTGCCCCTCCCCCCATGCCCAAGGTTCTCCCGAGCGTAATGATGTACGCGAAGGACCTGTCTTGAAATTTTGCAGGGGCTGGGGTTGGGTCCGCACTGCTACGCGTGCTCAGAACGTGCCAGGTGGTCTTGTTGTAGGTTACTCCGGGCGCGTTTAGCCGTGTCCGGTCGCTTAACGGCCGGACTCGAGAATTGCCTTAAGAGGCTGCACTGTACTTCTGCCGCGAGAGCCGCTGTATGTTCCTCCGTTTGGAGAGAGCGTTCCGTGTTTCCGTTGACCGTGATGACTCCTCGAGGGTCTGGCATCTTGAGCTTGAGGTATGCGTAGTGCGGCACCGCGTTGAACTTTGCAAACGCGGTACGTCCGAGCAGAGCATGATAGCCGCTGCGGAACGGAACTATGTCGAAGATTAACTCCTCGCTTAGGAAGTTATCTGGGGATCCGAAGACCACTTCCAGTGTAACTGAGCCTATACAATTTGCCTCTACACCTGGTATGACACCTTTAAAGGTCGTCTTTGTGGGTTTAATCCTTGAGGGGTCTATGCCCATTTTGCACACTGTATCCTGATAAAGCAGGTTCAGGCTGCTGCCGCCGTCCATCAGGACTCTGGTGAGGTGAAATCCATCGATGATTGGGTCTAGCACCAATGCGGTGAATTCGCCGTGGCGGATGCTGGTGGGGTGGTCCCTTCGATCAAAAGTGATCGGGCAAGAGGACCATGGGTTGAACTTCGGGGCGACTGGCTCCATCGCATATACATCCCTAAGTGCACGCTTCCGCTCCCTCTTGGGTATGTGGGTTGTGTATATCATGTTCACCGTCCGCACTTGTGGGGGGAAACCCTTCTGTCCTCTATTGTTCGGCGGTCGGGTCTCTTCCTCGTCATCGCTATGCAGCCCCTTGTTGTTGTTTTCGGCAATTAACTTGCCTGCCTGCTTGAATACCCAACAGTCCCTGTTGGTGTGGTTAGCTGGCTTGTCGGGGGTGCCGTGTATCTGGCACGAGTGATCGAGTATTCGGTCCAAATTGGACAGACCCGGAGTAGTTCTTTTGAATGGCTTTTTCCGCTGACCGGATTTAGAGCCTTTGAATCCGGCATTGACTGTTGTATCCTCGTTATTGTCACTGTTAATGTGGTGTTTGTTCTTGTTGCGACGCGACCTGCCATTGTGGTCCTTGATATCCGGACTGCCAGAATTTTTGCTGAGGTTGTTGCTGCGGGCTAGCCAGCTGTCTTCTCCCGCGCAGAAGCGGGTCATGAGTGATGTGAGGGCTGCCATGGATTTCGGCTTTTCCTGCCCTAGGTGTCGGGCAAGCCACTCGTCACGGATGTTACGTTTGAAGGCCGCGAGGGCCTCTACATCCGGACAGTCGATGATTTGATTTTTCTTAGTTAAGAACCGTGTCCAGAATTGTCTGGCCGATTCGTCTAGCTGCTGAATTATGTGGCTTAGGTCGTCAGCGTCTGGTGGTCGCACATACGTGCCCTGGAAGTTATCAAGGAATACGGCTTCCAGGTCCTCCCAACTCCCAATTGATTCTGCTGGTAAGCTGTTAAGCCAATGCCGAGCTGGTCCTTTAAGCTTGAGTGGGAGGTATTTGATGCCGTGGAGATCATCACCGCGGGCCATGTGGATATGAAGGAGATAGTCTTCGATCCAAACCACGGGGTCCGTTGTTCCATCATAAGATTCAATATTCACGGGTTTAAACCCTTCAGGGATTTGATGATCCATTACTTCATCTGTGAAGCATAGTGGGTGTGTGGCGCCTCTGTATTGGGCTATATCACGACCAAGCTCAAAAGAGTTTTGTCTGCTGTGTTCGGCCCGGCCGGATTTGTTGTGTCCGGCGCGACGGTTGTCATCACGTATCATGGGGCGCCCCCGCGATCTGTAGATCGATCTTGATTGTCTTGCCTTATCCTCCAATATGTCTCGCAAGTCCGGAGCGTTCCCCTGCGGTCTTGTGCTTTTCGAGCGACTTCGGGGTACGGTTCTAATGGAGGGCCTAGAGGCCTCTCTGTCGCGGCCACGGGGTGGCCGGTCAGCCGTATCGTGCTCTGGTGATGCGGGTTTATATGCCTCCTCCTCTAATCGGGGTAGCAGCTTGCGTTTGGGGTAGCTTTTGGAGGGGCGTTTGAGCTCATGCTCTTCGGCCGCAAGGACATCAGTCCATCTGTCGGCTAGCAGATCTTGATCAGCTCTAAGCTGTTGCTGCTTTTTCTTGAGGCTGCTTGCCCTGGCCATAAGCCTGCGTTTAAAATGCACTTGTTCGGCGGGATCCTGAAGCACGACAAATTCATCGTCGTCTAGGCTTTCCTCGTCTCTGGAGGGAGGCATGTAATTATCATCCTCTACCTCTTCGTCTGCCGCTCTCTCATGAGGGCTGGTGTCTCCGTCCTCCTGTGCTAAATCTTGCTGCAGGGGGTTGTCTTCGGCACTATTTGGGGTGTTATTATCTCCGGTGCCGGAATCTCCATTCTTGCTTTGGTGGGATTTAGAGCGACGCCGCTGACGTCGGCGTTTGGGCTGTTTCTTGGAGGGGTCATCCTCCTCTGTTCCTCCACCATTCCCATCCTTTGGGATATCCACCATGTATATGTCATATGATGAGGTGGCTTTCCAGTGCCCGGTAGGCGCTAGATCTTGGTCGTCTCTGGCATCGTCGTCCATACCGTCGATGTCTTCAGAGTCGAAGTCTAGCATGTCGGTTAGATCGTTGACAGTGGCTACTAAGTGGGTGGTGGGTGGGCTTTGAATTTCTTCGTCGTCCGCATCCCAACCGTCCTGACCGTTGTCCGGCCAGGGCTCTCCTGATAACGAGAGATACTTTAGCGAACTCAAGATGTCACCGAAAGGTGAGTGTTGAAAGATGTCCGCAACAGTGAACTCCATGATCGGCGCCCAATCGGATTCCATTGGAGGGGGCGCGGGAGGTTCGGAGTCTGGCGAGGAGTCCAGCACCTCGGAGTCACGAGCTTCATGAGGGACAAGGTCAGTGTTCGGCTCTATCGCCGTAGAGGTTGCAGCCCCCGAGGCGGTGTCTAGCCACCCGTCCTCGATCTGCGCAGCCGGCTCCAAATTGAAGATCGGAGTGGACTCGTGTGCGGCCTCCAGGACACTGTCCGGCTGCAGAGCTAAATCATGCCCATCGTGATAGTGCGGCGCGCTCTGCTGTGGTTCAAATCCATCGAAGATCAAGTCTCCGCGGATGTCAGTCGTGAAGTTCAAACTTCCAAATCTGACCTGACGGCCAGGGGCGTAGCTTTCGATCTGCTCCAGATGGCCAAGCGAATTGGCCCGCAGTGCAAAGCCGCCGGATACGAAGATCTATCCGGGGAGAAAGGTCTCACCCTGGACTGCGTCATTGTTGATGATCGAAGAAGCCATCGAGCCTATCGGTGACGACACAGAGGAACTCTCAATGAAAGCACCAATGTCGGTGTCAAAACCGGCGGATCTCGGGTAGGGGGTTCCGAACTGTGCGTCTAGGCGGATGGTAACAGGAGACAAGGGATACAATGTTTTACCCAGGTTCGGGCCCTCTTGATGGAGGTAAAACCCTGCGTCCTGCTTGATTGATATTGATGATGTGGGTATTACAAGAGTAGATCTACCACGAGATCAAGGAGGCTAAACCCTAGAAGCTAGCCTATGGTATGATTGTTGTTCGTCCTATGGACTAAAGCCATCCGGTTTATATAGACACCGGAGAGGGCTAGGGTTACACAGAGTCGGTTACAATGGTAGGAGATCTACACATCCGTATTGCCAAGCTTGCCTTCCACGCCAAGGAAAGTCCCATCCGGACACGGGACGAAGTCTTCAATCTTGTATCTTCATAGTCTTGGAGTCCGGCCGATGATGATAGTTCGGCTATCTGGACACCCCTAGTCCAGGACTCCCTTAGTGTACATTGCCTGACATCCACTCAAGGACCCATGTCTTCGGATCCCTGTTGTAGCCTGAGATATGAAGGGTGGCATAAAATTGAAGAAAGAGCTCTTCACTCCAGTGCTCCTTGTCGACGAGAAAGGGGAGCAGACCAACTTCACAAAAGCAATCCAAGGCCACCTGAAGGCACAACAGTCTAGCAATGGCATCACAACACATGCGCTTGTGAGGGAAGATCCTATCCTGGTTGTACAAGATGCATGAGTAATAGCTTTGTGGTTGATGACTCCAGAACCTGTTAGAAGAGATATTGGTCTTCTTGTATGGATTCTTGGCCTTCTCAAGGATGTGTTGTGCTTTCCGAAGCTTAAGACACTTAAGGAGCCCTGAGTAGTGACAGCACTTGGAAACCTTGGCATTCTTGGCTTTGGACTCTGAGTCTGAGGCCTTTGCTCGATGTGGTAATCATATTTGTCGGCGTTCTGGGAACGGGGGTCCCCAGACTTGCCTGCCTAGGGCCCACGGCATGGCTCCACCAGTGGCCCAGTACGGCCCGTCTTCATCAACCAACGCTCAAGACCCTTGCAAGGGGCCAAGCCTCATGGGGCGGACGACACGAGGCCTCCTCAGGAGCGGCCTCAACTAGGCAGGCTCGCGAGGGAGGCGGAGAGATCAAGGCAAAGGGGTACCTCGTGAGGTTCCTATGACGCAAGCCATGATGACCAAGGCCAGGCACGCGCCAGACGGGCGCCCGCGCGCGCAGTGACCTCATTTCCCCTTTGGTGCTAAGGGGGCAAGCGCAGGCATGGAGTACCGAGGCATCAGGAAAAGGTTTCCATATCAGTGCAACAAGAGCAAGACCAGCAGGACGGCAGGACGGAGGTCATTGTGGAGCCCAAGACGGCATTACCACCTGCGCCTTCGGTAGGCGAAGACCACCTTTAGATAGGATAGCTTGTACTAACTGTCCCCTTTCGAATTGGCCGTTGTTGGATCCCTTCCCGCTCAATATTTGGGGAGAGGACCAGGGCCTCTATAAATAGGGCTAGCCACCACAGTAGAAGGGACCGAAACCAGAGCAAGTAGAACACCACACCAAGCACAAGAACACCTCTCCTCAGGAGGCTGTTCTTCCCTTGTATTGTTCATTATCAGCCCAAGAGGCAATCCACCACCACCACACACAGGAGTAGGGTATTACACCACAACGGTGGCCCGAAACTGTATAAATCTTGTGTCTCTTGCGTTGTGAGTTCATCGAGCTAGCTTAGAGATCGCGGTGAGGTAGAGAGTGAGATTCGGTAGGGGAAAATCTTCGAGCGCACCCAACTGTTCGAACCTCAAGGGTTTTGCCGGAACCCGAAATATGACATTTGGCGCGCCAGGTAGGGGTGCACCGAAATCTTCCTTCCGCTGATCCGCGTCCCATTGCTTCGTCGCATCCACGTCGGACGCCCGCCGAGCCCATGCTGAGCGCTGGGCCGGATGGCTCCTGTCAGCAGGCCTCCCCGTCTCCCGTCGCCTGCTGCCAATGCCGCCACCGGCCCGGCAGCGAACGAGTAGCAAGCATCCTCGTTGCACCCCTCGGTGCGGCGGGATGGCCGCACCGCCACCCCGTCGCTGACCCCAGCTAACTCGTCGTCCCACGCTCGTCGCACCCCCATGGACGTGCAGGCCGTGCTGCTCAAGGCACGCGAGCTCCTGCGTTATCGCCCCGTCGACGACCTCTATGTAGAATGGCTCGCTTGCATCATCGAGCTCGTCGGCGCCGCAGGAGGCTCTCCCGCGTCGTCCCTCTCATCGCCTCGCCCTCCGCCACGCACGGGCGATGTGGCTCATGGAGCGCCTCCACCACCTCTGCCCCAAGACGGTACCCTGGCACCAAGGCGTGCCGCCTCTGGGCGTGACCCACCGCGTCCAACGCCCACGCGACAAGAAGGAAGCTGTCAAGAAATCCCTTGGCCTCAAGAAGGCGCCCCCGTGCTCCTTGCACCGGCGCGAAAAGACCGTGTGCTGCTAGTGGCGGCGGTGCACGGGTACCGTTGAGAGAAAGCTCCATGTCAGCAAAGGGCCCTGGTGATCACAGCAGGCTCCCACGCCTTCACCCCTGAGCTGCATAGCGTCGCCTGGCCTGGCAAGTTCAAGCCGGACCTACCTCCTCGCTATGATGGCACCCCCGACCCCGCGGAGTTCTTGCAGCTCTACGAGCTGAGCATCGAGGCATCCAATGATGACGAGAAAGTCATGGTGAATTGGTTTCCCATGGCACTCAAGGACGGTGCCCGCTCATGGCTCCTGAACCTGCCTCCCGGCTCAATCTCCTCCTAGGACGAGATGCGCAGCCACTTCATCACCAACTTCTAGGGCACTCACGACTTCCCCCCGGCCGCGGGTGACCTGCGCTGCATCAAGCAACAGCCTGGGGAGACCCTGCAAAAATACATCCATCGCTTCAACAGTGTCCGCCTCAAGATCCCCAAGGTGACGGACGAGGCCATCATCTCAGCGTTCTCTGATGGCGTCCGTGACGTCAAGTTGAAGGAGGAGCTTGCCATCCACGAGGAGTGGTGCACATCCCTGGAGCTGTTCAACCTGGTCACCAAGTGCACAAGAGATGAGGAAGGATGCCTCTCCCTCCTCGAGCTTCCAGCTGCTGACCCAAAAGAAAAGAAGACCAAGGCCAAGGAAATGAAGTGCAAGGGAGCGGCCGTGCTCGCAGTAGAACCAGACATGAAGCACGGTAGGGACCAGCCAGAGTCATCCAATGGCAGCCGACCGTTCTGCGCCTACCACAACCTCCACACCCACAACACCAACGATTTCCAGGAGATCAGGGCCATTCGAGAAGGACGCTTCGGTCGACGCCCCGAGCGCAACGACCGGGGCTATGGACGAAGAGGAGGACGTGGAGCGCATGGCCCAGCAGGTCACTGCCTACTGCATCCAAGACGGTGAGTTATACCGGAAACGGCCGAATGACATTTCCCTATATTGCATCTCTAGGGAACAGGGGAAAGAGCTGCTGGACGACAAACACGGTGGAGATTGCGGACACCACTCGTCGTCATGGACCCTCATCGGCAAGGCATTTTGCAATGGATTCTATTGGCCTACGACACTCAACGACGCGACCGAGCTGGTGAAGTCCTGCGAGGCCTGCTAGTTCCACGCCAAGAAAATCCATTAGCCAGCTCAGGGCTTGTAGATCATCCCGCTCTCATGGCTGTTTGCGGTCTGGGGGCTGGATATCTTGGGCCCATTCCCTGGAGCGCCTGGGGGCTACCGCTACCTCTACGTCGCCATCGACAAGTTCACCAAGTGGGCAGAGGTGGAAGCCGTCCACACCATCCCAGCCGGCTCCATGGTCAAGTTCATCAAAGGCCTCATGAGCCGATTTGTGGTCCCTAACCGTATCATCACCGACAACGGTTCGCAGTTCACTAGCAATCTCTTCAAGACGTATTGTGCTAACCATGGAACGCAGATCTGCTACACTTCGGTGGCGCACCCTCGGAGCAACGGCCAGGCCAAACGCGCCAACACAGAGGTCCTGAGGGGCGTCAAGACCAGGACCTTCAAGAAGAAGCTGGAGGCCTGCGGCAGGGGCTGGCATGATGAGCTCCAGTCCATGATGTGGTCCATTCGCACCACCGCCACCAAGCCAACGGGCGAGACCCCATTCTTCCTCGTCTACGGAGCAGAAGCGGTTCTCCCTCACGGGGTTAGGCGTCGCTCCGCGCGGGTCCTGGTGTTTGATGAAGCGTAGCAGGACGCCATGCGGGGGATGGACCTCGTGCTGGGGGAGGAAGACCGCTGTGAAGCCACACTTCGAGCGGCAAGATACCAGCAGGCGCTGTGGCGGTATCACTGTCGCAACATCCGCCCCAGGATGCTCGAGGTGGGTGACCTTGTCCTGAGGCGGGTGCTCTCCAGGGAAGGGTTGCACAAGCTCTCTTCCATGTGGGAGGGCCCGTTCAAGGTCGTTCACATCTTGAGGCCTAGCGCCGCGTGCCTGGAGACCCAGGACGGGGTACCCATCCCGAACGCCTGGAACATCCAGTACCTCCGGAAGTTCTAGCCCTGAAGAAAGGCCCGGTGCCTGCGAAGAAGGACCAGTGCCTGTGAAGCTCGCCTAAAGAAAGGCCCGGTGCCTGTGAAGAAGGCCTAGTGCCTGTGAAGCTCGCCTGAAGAAAGGCCTGGTGCCTGTGAAGAGGCCCAGTGGATGTGAAGCTCGCCACCCGTGACACTCTCATGTAATAATGAGTGGGGCTGTACACGCCCCGGAGTCTCAGGAGTGCCGCCCTTGGGCCTCGGGGGCTCCCTCCCACGCCTAGTCGCAGCACTTAGCTCCGCGCTGGTGAGAATACTTGAAGACTAGACTAGGTGCCGGACGCGGCTTTTCATTTGCTCTCTACAGTTGGCTCGCTCTTCCTTGTTTGAACCTTGATTGAAGTTGCTTCTGATGTTCGTTGCCAATTCTGTTCAATCGCTTCCTGCCTTCGTTTCCTGTCTTCGGCTCTTTTTCTGACTTGCTCTCTCTCGCAAGCCTCGCGAGGGGGCTATACGGGTGCCCTCCCGAGCCTTTTTCTTCTGATTTTCACGAGGCCTTCTCATTCGAGTTTGCAGCCGGAGCACCCCTCTTTGTCCGTGCCCCGCGGGTACCGCGACATGAAGCGCCAGGTCATGGCCGGCAGCCCTTGCGACCAGGGTTCGGAAAATGATAGTCTCTCAATAAGTTTCTTGCAGCTCTTAAGACGCCCGGCGAGGCCTGAAGCAGGCGCCTTGCAAGGTGGAAACTACTTCGAACGCGCCAAGCTAAGTTGTTCCTACATGCTGACATATAACAATGACGCCATGACACAGCGCATGAACAATAAATGCAGCATGTTAACTAGGAAATCATAGTTCGTTGCACGCCCCCACGTGGCCCCGTACTTGTCTTTCTCAATGCAAGAAGGAAGGAAAATAAAATAAAAGCAACACGCGCCTTGCAGCAGCTTGCGAGGAGGGATCCATGACGTCCTCCTGAGCTCAGTCAGACTCCACCTCGTGCTTCACCGAAGCGCGTTGACGGGACGACCCGCTGCTACCCTCGAGGCGGGCACGACGGCGTGGTTGTTGATCGTAGCTGCCATTGGATGAGCTGCCACCGGAGGAAGAGCCGCCGTAGCTTGACGAGCCGCTGTCGCCGCCGGGAGCAAGTTCGCCTTCACCCTCATCACGACCATCGCCAAAACCGAGCACCTCGCCGCTGTTGTTGTCTTCAGGGCAGCACCCAACGCGGCGGCCGTCTTCTCCAAACACCCTCACGTAGAGGGTCGCGTCGCCATCATACTTGAAGTGGAGGGTGCACTGCCTGCCCAGACCGCGCGCGTGGGCGAACATCTGCCAGCCTCGGGCCAGGGCTGCATTGCCAGCGACGAAGACCTCCACTGCGACCCAAGAGGCCTTGCTGCAGCAGCCGTCCGCCTGCAACCAGAGCCCGCCTGGGCCAGCGGCCAGCAGCTCGTCGATGAAGAAGCACGGGAGCTAAAGCCAGTTGTTGGCCGGGTCATCTGACCGCACAATGAACTCCGGCAGCGCCTCCGCCGAGTGGAAGCCCGGCCGAGGAGGCCACACAACCACAACACGCCTTCCTCCACCAACCGGGCTGCCTCGACATGGGCGGCCCCCACCATGTGAAGGGCCACCACCACGGCCGCGAAGAGCCACAGCGGGGGTCGCAGCGTGCTTGCGAGGGCGACCGCGTTCGTGCTTGGGCAGAGGAGAGCCAGGCCCTTCCTGGCGATCCTTCCCCTTCTCCGCGGCCGAAAACCTCTTCGCAGGCACCATGGGGGCGCTGCAAGCAACAGAAGTGAGGGAGGAGAGGCGAGCGGAATGGGAAGAGATGGGCTATGGGGGCTCTCGCCCCTCCTCATTTATAGCCCAAGGAAGGCCAACTGTCGGCCTCCACGATCGCAGGTAATGATAACCCTTTTTGCATGTAGCAGGGACTCGTCAAGTCGGGCAGTTGTCGAGGCAGCGTGGGGAAGCGAAGACGGCCACGTCCAATCAGTCGCCATGCACCGACCAAGGCCACATGCTATTGGGGCCCGCGGCGCTCCACACTTGCCCTTTCGCTTCGCCACTAAGCCAAGTCCGAGCGTGCCTTGGGCCCAGGAGCTACTGTCGGTGTTCTGGGAACGGGAGTCCCAAGACTTGCCTACATGCGGCCCACGGTGTGGCTCCACCAGTGGCCCAATACGGCCCGTCTCAATGAACCAACGCTCAAGACCCTCACGAGGGGCCAAGCCTCGCGGGGTGGACGACACGAGGCCTCCTCAGGAGCGGCCTCAACACGGCAGGCTCGCGAGGGAAGCAGAGAGATCAAGGCAAAGGGGTACCTCGCGAGGTTCCTGTGACGCAAGCCGTGACGACCAAGGCCAGGCGGGCGCCAGGCGGGCGCCAGCGTGCGCAGTGTCCTCGTTTACTCTTTGGTGCTAAGGGGGAAAGCGCAGGCGCGTAGTACCGAGGCATCAGGCAAAGGTTTCCATATCGGTGCAACAAGACCAAGACCAGCAGGATGGCAGGACGAAGGTCATCATGGAGCCCAAGATGGCATCACCACGAGCGCCTTTGGCAGGCAAAGACCACCTTTAGTCAGGATAGCTTGTACTAGCTGTCCCTTTTCGAATTGTCCGTTGTTGGATCCCTTCCCGCTCAATATTTTGGGAGAGGACCAGGGCCTCTATAAATAGGGCTAGCCACCACAGTAGAAGGGACCGAAACCAGAGCAAGTAGAACACCGTATTGAGCACAAGAACACCTCTCCTTAGGAGGTTGTTCTTCCCTTGTACTGTTCATCATCATCCCAAGAGGCAATCCACCACCACCACACACAGGAGTAGGGTATTACAGCACAACAATGGCCTGAACCTGTATAAATCTTGTGTCTCTTGCATTGTGAGTTCATCGAGCTAGCTTAGAGATCGCGGCGAGGCAGAGAGCGAGATTTGGTAGGGAGAAATCTTCGTGCGCACCCCAATGTTCGAACCTCAAGGGTTTTGCCAGAACCCGAAATCCAACAATATTGTGGACCAGGAGCTACACAAGGTGTCATAACAGGCCATCTAACACTGATCATTCCACCTTCACGATTGAAGGCCCTTGCCATACTATGTGGTATAGGTTGAGCAGCAGCAACATCCAAGGTGGATGGCTGAATGTCTTCTGTGGCATCAAGGGCTTCAGTATGAAGAGTGCCTTCAGGTTGCGCATTGTCTTCAGCCATGACAATACTATTGGCTTCAGTATGAGCGGCAGCAGCAGCATCTTCCATAGTGGCTTCAAGAGCTTCAATAACCGGGGGTCAGAAACAATCACATTAGAGGTCACACGTGGTTCAGTAGGGAGAAGAACAACATGTTCTTCTTCTTCTCTTTCCTCGGCTGATGCAACCGGAATATCTTTAGCCTCTTTGGCTTCAGACTCTTGAGCAGTTTCTGAGGGGATGGCTTCAGGGAACACTTGACATGTTGTTGAGCTTGTGGCATGCACATCCTTTTCAGGAATGCTGGACATGGAGACCGTTGGCCTTGGGCCTCGGCGAAGCCTTCAGAAAGAGGGCAACGCCTATGGTGAGGGAGTGGTCTTCTCCATGTCTTGGGTGTTTCTTGGGGATTCTCAAGCACTAGAGTAGTGACTTGAGCTGGTGGAGTGCGCGGAATGACTTCATGGAGCGAGGTGTTGGGGTGTTGCTCTTCCTAGAAATCATCTTGAGTGATTGGCATCGTAGGACTGCCAATACTAATTTGTTCACTACTCGAGGGAGCAGGCGATGATACCTGTTTCTGAGTAAGTTGGGGAACTTGAGGAAGGACTACATCATCATGAACATTGTCTTCTCAACCAATGTCTTCAGCTCCGACGGTGTCAGCAGCTGGGATCTCTTTAGACTCACGAGCCTCTGTGCTAGCAGGCTCATGTACAACAAGACGTCATTGATGGTTGGAGGAGGCTGGTCAGGCAATAGAGATGGGCTCAACTAGTAGTGGCTCTTCAGGAGCAGATGAGGCAGTTGGTGCTTGGGCCCTTCTTGAAGCCTTAGAGGGCCTTGTCTTAGCCTTTTCTGAGATGGAGCGGCATCAGAGGCTTCTTGATGCTTGCGCTTCTTAGCTTCAGCCTCAGCCTGCTTCCACTTCTTCCTCCCAGAAGTAGTTGATGGGACCTTAGGCTTCGATCCTGTCATGCTGGCAGGGAAGACAATGCTTGACCTGTCCTACCTGGTAGCCTCAGCTTCAGCTTGTGTTGGCTTCTTCTTCTTAGCTGCCAACTTGGGGACAATGCTTGGACGCTCAAGTTCTTTTGTATTAAAGGCTTCATTGTGAGCCTAAACAGATTTCTTAGCATAATATTTGAGTCGCTCTCAGGAGCCCTTGGCTTCATCATGACGCTTATGGAACTCAGCCTTGAGATTTGCCATCATCTTCTTAAAGTTCTGCACATCAATGACACTATGCTTGGCCATGTGCTTCTTGAAGACAGCCTTTTCATGGTCAATCTTGTTCTTTTGCTCAATGAACTTTTGAGCAATGGCAAGCTATTTTGCAATGCAGCCTTGGAAAGTCACACTGATGCCAATGGGAAGCTGCAGATCATCAATGGTGAGAGAAATGTCCTCAAACCATTCATCAATAAAATTGTTCAGAATATCAGCATCAAACAGAGGCAAATCTTTGAAGATTTCAGCCTCCTGCTTGCTCTTGATCAGCAGATCAAGGGCATCATCAGAAAGGTCTTCATCACTAGAGAGATGAATCACATCCTCTTCATGAAGCAGGATGTTGGCTGGAGTAAGGCCTTGCCCTGAGATCTTCTTAGTTCATAGACGTATGAGACAAGTCTTCAGACTGCACAGTGATGCAGGAGGTGCAGATTTCAGTGGCTTTTCACTCTTGAAGCTTTTGGAGCAGCTGCAGACCTTGAAGCCTTTTGGCATCTTCACTGGCTTCTGGAGCAGTAGTTTGTTCCTCATCCTCAGCAGCTTCTTCAATGCTGGCCCTTTGTGCCGCACAATTTGCCACAAATGAGTCGAAGTCATCAAAGGGGCCAATAAGATTAGCTTTGCGACTGCCATCGGGCCTTGGTGCAGCTGGACCTGGGTTGAAGTCAATCCCAAAGTCCTTCTTGTTCTGAACTGTTGAAGCTTTAGCAAATTGGAGATTGGCTTCAAATAGATCATCCTCGCAATACCATCAAAGGCTGGATGGGTCGTCATTCTCAGGCATTGGTTGTAACGCCCCGGATTCGATGCGCCAGATGTCTGCCAGTTATTCGCTGTTGTTGCCATGTAATTTGCTTGCGTGTTGCATTTTGCCATGTCATCATTTGCATTGTTGTCATCATGTGCATTGCATTGCATACGTGTTCGTCTCATGCATCCAAGCATTTTCCCCGTTGTCCGTTTTGCAATCCGGCACTCCTATGCCCTCCGGCGTTCCCCTTTTGTCTCTCGTTGTGAGTGGGTGTTAAACGTTCTCGGAATGGACCGAGTCTTGCCAAGCGGCCTTGGTATAGCACTGATAGACCGCCTGTCAAGTTTCGTGCCATTTGGAGGTCGTTTGGTACTCCAACGGTTAACCGGGTAACTGCAAAAGTCTCTTTTGTCTTGCAGCCCAACACCCCTCCAAAGTGGCCCAAAACCCAGCAAACTCCCCTCCATGCTCTCGGTCGTTCGATCACGATCGCGTGGCCGAAAACCGCTCCTCATTTGGACTCTCCTAGCTCCCAGAATCTATAAATTAGTCCCCCCTCCCAAATTCGCGGATAAACCCTAACTTCTTCCTCCCTCCGCGCCGCCGGACGTGTCCGTCCCGAGCCGGACATGTCCGCCGGCCACCTCGCTCCACCCTATTCGGTGCTGCCACGTCGCCTCCGCCGCCGTCTCCTCCAACCGTCCACCGCCACGTCATCGCCCCGTCCTCCCCGCGCCGCGCCAGGCCCTGCGGGCCCAGATCCGACCCGCCAGGCCC
>NC_057801.1:405745914-405752754 GCF_018294505.1 Triticum aestivum | reverse complement strand
CCCCACCTCCAACCTCCTCCGGCAGCGCCTTGGCCGGATCCGGTGAACCCCACCCCCCCTCACCGGCGCCTCTCTCTTCTTCTCCAACCACCGCGCAGCCCGTCTCCGGCGAGCTTCGAAGTCCGTGCCCCGATCTAGAACGAGGTTGACTTTTCCCCCTTCCCTGATTTTGCGTAAGTCCCTGTTATTTTGACATTATCATGCCATGTTCATCGCATCATATCTCTGCATCCGTAGCTTCGTTTCGTACGTGTAATATGTCAAATTGTTTGTCTCAATGAGTACTTCATTTCATAAAATTGCATCATGTTCATTTGAGCTCATCTTGATGCCTGAATCATCGTTGCAAGAGTGCTTCATGATGTTGTCTGCTGTCTGTTAACAGAACATGCTCATTTGTCATTTTTGCCATGATTGATGTGTGCATCTTATGAACTTGAGCCCTACATATGTTTTGAACTATGCCATGTCTTCTTTACAGAGGTGCTCATCATGTATTTTTGTGATCAATGTGGTGACTAGCACAAGCATGTAAACTAGGCCTCGTGATGTTGCTGATTTCAGTCCCTGTTCTGCTGTTATTTTTATGCCATGTAAACATGATGCTACAGAGAGATCCATGCTTATTTTGAGATACTTCAGTAAGGACGTTTTGTACATATGGTTATGAGCTATCCATCCATGCCCCTGGTTGCATTTATAGCTTGCTATAGATTGTTCATATCTTGCTCCAAAGTTGCTAAATAATGTTGATGTCAGCCTGTTAACATTAAGTTCAGTTGTTGACATGATTGATGCTACTGTTCCATGTACCCTATGGACCTGCTCTTGCCATGCTTAGCTTCACAAATATGTCTTCTTACTGTTGGTTGCCTTGCCATGCCATGTATTGCTCTGTGGTGAGTGGTACAAGCTCACCAACATGCCTTCTTATCGTTGTTCCTGCCATGTATGAATCTGTATTATAACTTGCTATGTTTACATGGGTGCCATCATATTTTCTGATCCTTTTTGGCTTATGGTCAGTAAAGGACTTTTGATTGATGCAATTAGTATATTCATGCCATGCCTTTGTTTGCCATGATAAGTTCCTGTAACATGTTGTTTGATAGCTCTAAACATTGCAACCTGATGTTATTTTCTGCAAAGTCTGAACTGTTATTATTTGCAATCTTACCATGTGTGTTTGAGCATGTTCTAGTGATTTCTGGAGATAGCTCAGTGTTCATGTTTTGTAATGCTTTACCTGTACATCATGCCCATGCGTTTTGTTTTCATGTTGAGATGTTGTAGCATGTTGTTTTGATGCTTGCAAGATGCCTAGTTGCTGTTTTGGACAGTTTGTTGCTATAACTTGTATAGAGTGTGTGTGTTGAACCGTTGCTCCGTTTTGAGTGTGCTCTATATGAAACTTGCTTAGAATTGCATGTAGCTTCATATTATCATGTTGCATCCTTGTTTTGAGGTGTTTGCTTGATGTTTGTATGCATTTTGCATCGATGCCATGTCTAACTTGTTTTGCTCATATCTTCTAGGTCGTAGCTCCGAACTAAATGAACTTTATATGTAACTTGACTAGAATCTCGTGTAGATCATCTTGGTGCATCTTAACTTGCTGTTTAACAACTTGAACATAAGGCTTATTCAGATCTGGATCAACTTCGAAATTTGCATATGAGGACTTACCAGAATTGTTATATGTTGTTCCCGGCCTCATTTAAACTTGCCTTGATGTGTAGCTCTTGTTTGCATCATCCCTTGCCATTAGTAGCTTCATGTAGCCTTGTCATGCATCATGCTTGTTGTGCATCATGCCTTGTTCATGTGTGGTGTGTTTACTATGTTGTGTGCTTCTTCTCGATAGTTCCCGTTTCGTTGCGATCGTTAGGATTCGTTCGTCTATGCTTGGTTCGGCTTCATCCGCTCGTCTTCTTCATGGACTCGTTCTTCTTCCTTGCGGGATTTCAGGCAAGATGACCGCTACCCTGGATCTCACTACTATCATTGCTATGCTAGTTGCTTCGTTCTATCGCTTTGCTGCGCTACCTATCACCTGTTTATCAAGCCTCCCATATTGCCATGAACCTCTAACCTTTGATACCTTTCCTATGCAAACCGTTGTTTGGCTATGTTACCGCTTTGCTCAGCCCTCTTATAGCGTTGCTAGTTGCAGGTGAAGTTGAAGATTGCTCCATGGTGGACAGGATTATTGTTGGGATATCACAATATCTCTTATTTAATTAATGCATCTATATACTTGGTAAAGGGTGGAAGACTCGGCCTTTTGCCTGGTGTTTTGTTCCACTCTTGCCGCCCTAGTTTCCGTCATACCGGTGTTATGTTCCCGGATTTTGCGTTCCTTACGCGGTTGGGTGATTTATGGGACCCCCTTGACAGTTCGCTTTGAATAAAACTCCTCCAGCAAGGCCCAACCTTGGTTTTACCATTTGCCTCACCACCACCTATACCTTTCCCTTGGGTCGGCCAACCCGAGGGTCATCTTTATTTTAGCCCCCCCGGGCCAGTGCTTGTCTAAGTGTTGGTCTGAACTGAGCTGCCTGCGGGGCCACCTCGGGGCAACTTGACGGTTGGTTTTACTCGTAGCTAGTCTCAACCGGTGTTGCCTTGAGAACGAGATATGTGCAGCTCCTATCAGGATTGTTGGCGCATCGGGCGGCTTTGCTGGTCTTGTTTTTCCATTGTCGAAATGTCTTGTAAACCGGGATTCTGAGTCTGATCGGGTCTTCCTGGGAGAAGGTATATCCTTCGTTGATCACGAGAGCTTATCATGGGCTAAGTTGGGACACCCCTGCAGGGTATAATCTTTCGAAAGCCGTGCCTACGGTTATAGGCAGATGGGAATTTGTTAATGTCCGGTTGTAGATAACTTGACACCATATCCGAATTAAAACGCATCAACCGCGTGTGTAGCCGTGATGGTCTCTTTTCGGCAGAGTCCGGGAAGTGAACACGGTTTCTGGGTTATGTTTGACGTAAGTAGGAGTTCAGGATCACTTCTTGATCATTACTAGTTGACGACTGTTCTGCTTGCTCTCTTCGCGCTCTTATTTGCGTATGTTAGCCACCATATATGCTTAGTCGCTACTGCAGCCTCACCACTTTACCCCTTCCTTTCCCTTTAAGCTTTTCTAGTCTTGATACCCATGGTAATGGGATTGCTGAGTCCTCGTGGCTCACAGATTACTACAACAACAGTTGCAGGTACAGGTTGTGCGATGATCATGACGCGAGAGCGATGCTTGCTTGCATTGAGTTCTTCTTCTGCTTCTTCTTCGATCAGGGGATAGGTTCCAGGTCGGCAGCCTGGGCTAGCAGGGTGGATGTCGTTTGAGTTTCTCTTTATGTTTCATCTGTAGTCGGATGTTGCTCTTATGTATTGTGATGTTGTATTCGTGTGGCATTGTATGCCTTGTGTATGTATCACCATCTATTATGTAATGTTGATGTAATGATATCCACCTTGCAAAAGCGTTTCAATATGCGGGTCTATCCTTGGTGGGACCTTCGAGTTCCTTTTGGATAGGGTCGCATATTGGGCGTGACAAGTTGGTATCAGTGCCTCGACCAACCCTAGGAGCCCCCTTGATTGATCGTGTAGTTTGGCCGATGTTGAGTCTAGAAAAAAACTGTTTTCAGAGTCTAGTTATATCAGAGAGTAGGAATTCTTTTTACTCCTCAGCCCCTTCGTCGCTCTGGCAAGGAATCTTGACGTAGGTGTTTTGAATTACTTCTCTTCCCCTTCAAATTTTCTTTAGGATCACGCAGTTGGTTTTTCGATCGTTGGTTCTCAGCTCTTTTGATCCGGTGCATTTCTCATCAAGTCGACTCGAGCCTCTTCATCTTTGAGTTCAATCCTCAATTGTTTTCTTTTCCCACCCGCCCTCCCTTTTTCATCTCTGAGCCGGAGTCTGTAATCGAGTATCCATCCTACTCGTGCGAAGTCTTTGCCTTCTTTCCTCAATGTTTTCAACTGGTGTTTTCTCTTCAAGATATTCGTCGGTTTCCCCTTTCGAGTTGCCTTTGTTTTCCCGCCATCCCACCCTTTTTCTTCCCAGAGCCTGAGTCTGTTTCGACCATCTATTTCATTTGTGTGGAGCCTCTTCAGTCTTCCCTAAATTATTTCAACCGATGAATTCTCATAGTTCGTCATTCTTCATCTCTTTTCTTCTCCGGTGGATTCAATTCCATTTTCAATAGTGATTATATCCTTTCCCTCAGCTCAAGTGCCTTCCCTGCTCGTTTGCCTCTCGCCAGTTTTTCCTTCCGGAGTGCTCATGACATCTCAGGAGATTCGTCTGTGTTCCAATTAATTCGAGGTTATCACCTCATTCAAATATTTCAATTGTTCTGGTGCATCATCTATCTGTTCAACATCCCTTTCCAACGGTGTTTTATCTTTAGTGGGCCCTAACCCACAGGTCTTTTCCCAGGATCTTACCTGACTCTTCTAATTTCCCGGAGCTATTCTCAAATCCTTTCCGAAGTTTGACGTAAGAATGGATTCCATCAGTCACATGCCTTCTCCAAGATCTCGTTCAAATTCTTTTCATTGTTGGCTCAACCTCTCTGCTTTTCATTATACCGGTATATCTCAGTAATTTTGGTGTTGTTTCTCGTCGTCATTTGAAGATCGAAGAAGAGTTCCTTCTAAACCTTGTCCATTCTCTCGAAGTTTCGTGGTTCTAGCTGCATATCATCCTCTCGAATTATTTCAGTTTGTCAGATATTCTTTCTTACCCATCAGGAGTATTTCAGGGGTTGATTTCTTTTTCGTTTCACCGGAGGCCATCATTCCAGGAGAATTCTTCATCCTCACATTTCAGCTATTGTTCTCTAATTATCCCGGTGCTTCGTTCAAATATTCTTCAATCAATTCGCAATCTCTAAGTTCTCGTCTCTCTAAATCCCCTCAGGCATATTTGATCGTCTAATTCTTCTCGGTGATGCATTCTCTTTCATCAGTCATTTTCGAATTCTTACAGTGGTTCATTCAAGATTATTTTTCTTTGATTATCATATTAATTCATTCGTTCTTTCCAATCCTACCGGTGGTTCATGAAGACCTTCTCAAGTTTGCGATATGTCATTTCTCAATCATTTTCAACAAGAATAAGTAATATGCAAAAATCCATTGTTTGTCATCAATTTAATTTGATGAAGGATAAGCATACAATAAATCTTATTCTTATTCTATTCAAGTGAGTAATCCCTTCCTTCGGAGATTGTTCTTGATGAATAGATTCTAGTTCCAAGTGTTTCCCATCTTTTCTTTTCCGGAGTTCAAATTTCCTCGGTCATTTTGTCGGAACCCCCATCTAAATCATCGCAAGGCTCATATTATTCTTTCTTCCTTCATTCTATCTCATCATCCTTTTGTTACCGGAGTTCTTCATGGTGGTTCTTCATGATTTAATCTGTTCTTCAAGAGTTCGTCAAGATTTTGTCGGTGGAGTTCAAGTATTTTTCTTCTCACATCTCGAAGTGCAATTAATTCTCCGTATTCTTTTGAAGAGGAGTTTTGCATTTCTTCGTTCTTCTCAGCTATCCAATCATTTCAGTTTGTGGTCGGTGATCACCTCAGAATTTTGAGATGTTTTCCATAAGACCATAACAAGCTTATTCTTTTCGTTGTTGATTTTCTCAACAACTCCATTCAATCTTGTCTTCTAAGATGCTTTCAATTTCATTCGTGGCACAAGTTGTCTTTTTCTTCTCCGTTCTTTTCATCCAACTCTTTCAATTCCTTCCGGAGGTTTGGTGTCATGTCTTCATCAAGTATCATTCCATCCTCTCAAGCTCGTGTTCTATTCTTTCCATGTTCAGCCGGAGTGTTGCCTAAATCTTTTCAGTCTTATTCGTTTCTTATCTCGTTCTAAACGGAGTGGTTTCTTAGTCTATCGGATTCCGTGAGCATTTGATTCTCGTCATTCTCGTTGTTCCTCTCTTCTTCTCGAGTGCTCTTGATTCTTTGCTTCTTCTCTTGAGTTCTTGTTTCACCTCATCCCTTTTTCCTTCCGTCTCGGTCCTAAGATCTCGAGACGAGATCTCTTGTTAGTGGAGGAGTGTTGTAACGCCCCGAATCCGATGCACCAGATGTCTGCCAGTTATTCGCCGTTGTTGCCATGTCATTTGCTTGCGTGTTGCATTTTGCCATGTCATCATTTGCATTGTTGTCATCATGTGCATTGCATTGCATACGTGTTCGTCTCATGCATCCGAGCATTTTCCCCGTTGTCCGTTTTGCAATCCGGCACTCCTATGCCCTCCGGTGTTCCCCTTTTGTCTCTCATTGTGAGTGGGTGTTAAACGTTCTCGGAATGGACCAAGTCTTGCCAAGCGGCCTTGGTATACAACCGGTAGACCGCCTGTCAAGTTTCGTGCCATTTGGAGGTCGTTTGGTACTGCAACGGTTAACCGGGTAACCGCAAAAGCCTCTTTTGTCTTACAGCCCAACACCCCTCCAAAGTGGCCCAAAACCCAGCAAACGCCCCTCCATGCTCTCGGTCGTTCGATCACGATCGCGTGGCCGAAAACCGCTCCTCATTTGGACTCTCCTAGCTCCCAGAATCTATAAATTAGTCCCCCCTCCCAAATTCGCGGATAAACCCTAGCTTCTTCCTCCCTCCGCGCCGCCGGATGTGTCCGTCCTGAGCCGGACATGTCCGCCGGCCACCTCGCTCCGCCCTATCCGGTGCTGCCACGTCGCCTCCGCCGCCATTTCCTCGAACCGTCCGCCGCCACGTCATCGCCCCGTCCTCCCCGCACTGTGCCAGGCCGTGCGGGCCCAGATCCGGCCCGCCAGGCCCGGCCGCCACCGCC
>NC_057801.1:405627918-405745294 GCF_018294505.1 Triticum aestivum | reverse complement strand
CCGCGCCCCTCGCCGCCGTCGTCCTCCAGCGCCCCGCCTTCGGCCTCCTCCGACAGCGCCTTGGCCGGATCCGGTGAACCCCACCCCCCCCTCACCGGCGCCTCTCTCTTCTTCTCTGGCCACCGCACAGCCCGTCTCCGGCGAGCTTCGAAGTCCGTGCCCCGATCTAGAACGAGGTTGACTTTTCCCCCTTCCCTGATTTTGCCTAAGTCCCTATTATTTTGACATTATCATGCCATGTTCATCGCATCATATCTCTGCATCCGTAGCTTCGTTTCGTACGTGTAATATGTCAAATTGTTTGTCTCAATGAGTACTTCATTTCATTCCATTGCATCATGTTCATTTGAGCTCATCTTGATGCCTGAATCATCGTTGCAATAGTGCTTCATGATGTTGTTTGCTGTCTGTTAACAGAACATGCTCATTTGTCATTTTTGCCATGATTGATGTGTGCATCTTATGAACTTGAGCCCTACATATGTTTTGAACTATGCCATGTCTTCTTTACAGAGGTGCTCATCATGTATTTTTGTGATCAATGTGGTGACTAGCACAAGCATGTAAACTAGGCCTCATGATGTTGCTGATTTCAGTCCCTGTTCTGCTGTTATTTTTATGCCATGTAAACTTGATGCTACAGAGAGATCCATGCTTATTTTGAGATACTTCAGTAAGGATGTTTTGTACATATGGTTATGAGCTATCCATCCATGCCCCTGGTTGCATTTATAGCTTGCTGTAGATTGTTCATGTCTTGCTCCAAAGTTGCTAAACAATGTTGCTGTCAGCCTGTTAACATTAAGTTTAGTTGTTGACATGATTGATGCTACTGTTCCATGTATCCTATGGACTTGCTCTTGCCATGCTTAGCTTCACAAATATGTCTTCTTACTATTGGTTGCCTTGCCATGCCATGTATTGCTCTGTGGTGAGTGGTACAAGCTCACCAACATGTCTTCTTATCGTTGTTCCTGCCATGTATGAATCTGTATTATAACTTGCTATGTTTACATGGGTGCCATCATATTTTCTGATCCTTTTTGGCTTATGGTTAGTAAAGGACTTTTGATCGATGCAATTAGTATATTCATGCCATGCCTTTGTTTGTCATGATAAGTTCCTGTAACATGTTGTTTGATAGCTCTAAACATTGCAACCTGATGTTATTTTCCGCAAAGTCTGAACTGTTATTATTTGCAATCTTACCATGTGTGTTTGAGCATGTTCTAGTGATTTCTGGAGAGTGTTCATGTTTTGCAATGCTTTACCTGTACATCATGCCCATGCCTTTTGTTTTCATGTTGAGATGCTGTAGCATGTTGTTTTGATGCTTGCAAGATGCCTAGTTGCTGTTTTGGACAGTTTGTTGCTATAACTTGTATAGAGTGTGTGTGTTGAACCGTTGCTCCGTTTTGAGTGTACTCTATATGAAACTTGCTTAAAATTGCATGTAGCTTCATATTATCATGTTGCATCCTTGTTTTGAGGTGTTTGCTTGATGTTTGTATGCATTTTGCATCAATGCCATGTCTAACTTGTTTTGCTCCTATCTTCTAGGTCGTAGCTCGGAACTAAATGAACTTTATATGTAACTTGACTAGAATCTCATGTAGATCATCTTGGTGCATCTTAACTTGCTGTTTAACAACTTGAACATAAGGCTTATTCAGATCTGGATCAACTTCGAAATTTGCATATGAGGACTTACAGGAATTGTTATATGTTGTTCCCGGCCTCATTTAAACTTGCCTTGATGTGTTGCTCTTGTTTGCATCATCCCTTGCCATGAGTAGCTTCATGTAGCCTTGTCATGCATCATGCTTGTTGTGCATCATGCCTTGTTCATGTGTGGTGTGTTTACTATGTTGTGTGCTTCTTCTCGATACTTCCCATTTCGTTGCTATCGTGAGGATTCGTTCGTCAACGCTTAGTTCGGCTTCATCCGCTCGTCTTCTTCATGGACTCATTCTTCTTCCTTGCGGGATTTCAGGCAAGATGACCGCTACCCTGGATCTCACTACTATCATTGCTATGCTAGTTGCTTCGTTCTATCGCTTTGATGCGCTACCTATCACCTGTTTATCAAGCCTCCCATATTTCCATGAACCTCTAACCTTTGATACCTTTCCTATGCAAACCGTTGTTTGGCTATGTTACCGCTTTGCTCAGCCCTCTTATAGCGTTGCTAGTTGCAGGTGAAGTTGTAGATTGCTCCATGGTGGACAGGATTATTGTTGGGATATCACAATATCTCTTATTTAATTAATGCATCTATATACTTGGTAAAGGGTGGAAGACTCGGCCTTTTGCCTCGTGTTTTGTTCCACTCTTGCCGCCCTAGTTTCCGTCATACCGGTGTTATGTTCCCGGATTTTGCGTTCCTTACGCGGTTGGGTGATTTATGGGACCCCCTTGACAGTTCGCTTTGAATAAAACTCCTCCAGCAAGGCCCAACCTTGGTTTTACCATTTGCCTCACCACCACCTATACCTTTCCCTTGGATCGGCCAACCCGAGGGTCATCTTTATTTTAGCCCCCCCGGGCCAGTGCTTGTCTAAGTGTTGGTCTGAACCGAGCTGCCTGCAGGGCCACCTCGGGGCAACTTGAGGGTTGGTTTTACTCGTAGCTAGTCTCATCCGGTGTTTCCCTGAGAACGAGATATGTGCAGCTCCTATCGGGATTGTCGGCGCATCGGGCGGCTTTGTTGGTCTTGTTTTACCATTGTCGAAATGTCTTGTAAACCGAGATTTCGAGTCTGATCGGGTCTTCCTGGGAGAAGGTATATCCTTCGTTGATCGCGAGAGCTTATCATGGGCTAAGTTGGGACAACCCTGCAGGGTATAATCTTTCGAAAGCCGTGCCTGCGGTTATAGGCAGATGGGAATTTGTTAATGTCCGGTTGTAGATAACTTGACACCAGATCCGAATTAAAACGCATCAACCGCGTGTGTAGCCGTGATGGTCTCTTTTCGGCAGAGTCCGGGAAGTGAACACGGTTTTTGGGTTATGTTTGACGTAAGTAGGAGTTCAGGATCACTTCTTGATCATTACTAGTCGACGACTGTTCTGCTTGCTCTCTTCTCGCTCTTATTTGCGTATGTTAGCCACCATATATGCTTAGTCGCTGCTGCAGCCTCACCACTTTACCCCGTCCTTTCCCTTTAAGCTTTGCTAGTCTTGATACCCATGGTAATGGGATTGCCGAGTCCTCGTGGCTCACAGATTACTACAACAATAGTTGCAGGTACATGTTCTCTGATGATCATGACGTGAGAGCGATGCTTGCTTGCATTGAGTTCTTCTTCTGCTTCTTCTTCGATCAGGGGATAGGTTCCAGGTCGGCAGCCTGGGCTAGCAGGGTGGATGTTGTTTGAGTTTCTATTTATGTTTCATCCGTAGTCGGATGTTGCTCTTATGTATTGTGATGTTGTATTCGTGTGGCATTGTATGCCTTGTGTATGTATCCCCATCTATTATGTAATGTTGATGTAATGATATCCACCTTGCAAAAGCGTTTCAATATGCGGGTCTATCCTTGGTGGGACCTTCGAGTTCCTTTTGGATAGGGTCGCATATTGGGCGTGACATTGGTCCTCTAAGCATGCAAGGAAAGAAACTTCTCTCAATGGCTTCAGCTTTGGTCCTGGGAGAAGTTTCCTGTATACAATATCAGCCCAGGGTGGCCTCATAACATTCTTGTCCGCGTACTCTGGAGTCACAAAGTGGTACAGAAACCATTGCTCTGCCCAATATCTCGAATCCATTAGACTCGAGATTTGCGCACACCATAGCTCTCTTCAGGATCAGACTTGTATAGTTCATAGAGATCTGGTGGCAGGTCTTTTGTAGTGCTATCACGACACTGTCTGCCCCTTTCTTTGCAGATTTTCCATTGGCCATTGGCTTCACATGACTGAAAGGCTTCACAACGGTGTTTGGCTTCGCTCTACTTGTCAAACAAGAACTGGCCTCAGGTGATTCAATATGATGTTGTAAGAATTCTGCAAATGAATGCAGACTATGAGAAACAAGAGACTGGACATGTACATGTGACAACATTAGAGATGCGCGGGAAGGGGAAGACATCAGATGCATTATTCTTAGAGGATTTTGAGGATAAATCAGTTTGAAGACATTGACCTCATAGCGCGAAGACATTCACTTATTGATATGAGTTGGTTCCAGATTTGTACGAAACCATGAATAAGTAAAAGTGAGGAATCTAACTAGTTGTGAAGCATAAGTGAAAGTACTTGCAAGTTATGAGATGCATAGTATGGAAGGTCCAGATTTGGAAGTGAAGAAACAACTTTTTGAAGATATATAAAGTTTTAACGGATCAAACATGTGGTAAAGATAGACTTTTAATTACCGCTCAAGAACAGATGCAAACTGCTAGACGAGTCGAGGAAGGAGGCCAAGCAGTCCAATCTCCCGCGCCCTAACTTGGCAGCGGAAGACACCTACGGCAGCGGCGGGAGGAGGATGTCCGCAGCCGGCATGACGACAATGACGGAGAAGTCGCGGCAGCGAAGCATGATGTCAGCTAGAACTATGTCGGTATTTCCCCAAAGAGGAAGGGATGATGCAGTATAGCGACGGTAGGTATTTCCCTTAGTGATGAGACCAAGGTTATTGAACCAGTAGGAGAACCTGCTCACACCACGAAAACATCACCTACACACAAATAGCAAATACTCACAACCCGACGTGCTAAAGGGATTGTCAATCCCTTTCGGGTACGACGCATCAAGTAGGCAAATAACGTGAGCTAAAAAGTGATAGATAGGATAAATAGATCGTGGAAAAAATAAATTGCAGCAAGGTATTTTTGTATTTTTGGTTTAATATATCTGAAAATAAATGCAAGAGAAAATAGATCACAAAGGCAAATATGATGAAAAGAGACCCGGGGGCCATAGGTTTCACTAGTGGCTTCTCTCGAGAAAAATAGCAAACGGTGGGAAAACAATTACTGTTGGGCAATTGATAGAACTTCAAATAATCATGACGATATCCAGGGAATGATCATTATATAGGCATCACGTCCAAGATTAGTAGACCGACTCCTGCCTGGATCTACTACTATTACTCCACACATCGACCGCTATCCAGCATGCATCTACTGTATTAAGTTCATGAGAAAACGGAGTAATGCAATAAGAACAATGACATGATGTAGACGAGATCCGTTTATCTATTGAGTTAGATATAGATCTCATCTTGTTATCCTTAGTAGCAACGATACATACGTGTTGGTTCCCTTTCTGTCACTGGGATCAAGCACTGTAAGATCGAACCCACTACAAAGCACCTCTTCCCATTGCAAGATAAATAGATCAAGTTGGCCAAACAAAACCCAAATATCGGAGAAGAAATACGGGGCTATAAGAAATCACACATATAAGACATCAAAGTAGACTCAAATAACTTTCATGGATAAAAACATAGATCTGATCATAAACTCAAAGTTCATCGTATGCCAACAAACACACCGCCAAAAGACTTACATCATATGGATCTCCAAGAGACCATTGTATTGATAATCAAGAGAGAGAGAGAGGAAGCCATCTAGATACTAACTACGGACCTGTAGGTCTACAAAGAACTACTCACGCATCATAGGAGAGGCATCAATGGAAGTGGTGAACCCTTCCATGACGGTGTCTAGATTGGACTTGGTGGTTCTGGACTCTGCGGCGGCTGGATCAATATTTCGTCGACTCCCCTAGGGTTTCTAGAATATTTGGGTATTTATAGAGCAAAGAGGTGGTTCGCGGGGCACCCGAGGTGGGCACAACCCCCCAGGGTGCACCTGGGCCTCCTAGCGCACCCTGGTGGGTGTTGCTCACCTCGAGCAGCCCCTCAGGTGCTTCCTTGGCCCATTGGCTTTCTTCTAGCCCAAAAGAATCCTCCAAGAGTTGCGTTGCATTTGGACTCCGTTTGACATTGATTTCCTATGATGTAAAAAACATGCAGAAAACAACAATTGGCACTGGGCACTACGTCAATAGGTTAGTACCAAAAAATGATATAAAATGACTATAAAATGATTGTAAAACATCCATGAATGATAATATAACAGCATGGAACAATCAAAAATTATAGATACGTTGGAGACGTATCAAAGTGCTTCGTCTCCGGTGACGACGGAAGCTAGCGACACTGCTAGGGTTTGAGCGAGACAGTGGTAAGTTTAAATGACCACTGGGGGCTGGGTATTTATAAGGTAGGGGGACGGTGCAGTGTAATTACTCAACTACCCCTGGCGGTTCACATCTGAGCTCCATGTGGCATGCATGCAACAACTTAAATGTTGTGCTATGACCCCACGTGCGCCAGGTTTGTCGGGTGGTCATTACGACTTCTGCGGATTCAAGCAAAAGAATAAAAATAATAAAACCCTTTTAAATGTTTGTCTCTTGATATTCGACTGACAAGGATACAATGAAGATAATCTACACATGTCAATAGAATGCAATGCATATGAATATTTAGAGAGAGTGGGAGAGATAAGCACATATGGGGTTAGGGTCCGATCACATTCACTTAGCGCAAAAAATGGCAACTTCAAGACATAGCTATAAGTTAATGTTGTAGAGGACAGAACATATATGTACATTAATGCAGTAAGATCCAAATTAACATTGTGAAGATAAACCAATGTTGAAGACAAACCAAGTATGAAGATAGTGCAATATGACGCCAAACAAAAATCTTCAAGAAACATTGGTGGTGGCGTTACCCACTATAGAGGAAATATTAGACCCGGACACGGTGCACAATTATCATGGCGCTCCGAAGTCAGATTCCGCATTAATGTATTCACACTCAGAGGGTATGTCTTCATGAATTGAAGATATACGTTACTTTGTGTGTTGCACACCTAAGTCATCAATATGCATAAGTGTTAGGATGTGTGCCCATTCATAGGACATTCGAGGATTCTAAGATATTTAGCTCACACCCTAGCTTGCAAAACCTTTTCTCATCCAAGAGCTTCATGAAGATATCTGGCAATTGCTCTTCAGTGTTGACGTGAATGATATCAATGTCTTCCTTCAACACATGATCTCTAAGAAAGTGATGACGGATCTGAATGTGCTTTGTCTTCGAGTGCTGAACTACAATGTGAGCAATCTTGATGGCACTTTCATTATTGCAGTAGAGGGGCACATTCTTCATGTCGATGCCATAGTCCTTTAGGGTTTGCTTCATCCAGAGAAGCTGACCACAACAACATCCAATAGCAATATATTCAGCTTCAGCAGTGGGGAGTGATACACAGTTCTGCTTCTTTCAAGACTAACAGACAAGGGATCATCCAAGAAAGTGACAAGTGGCTGATGTGGAGTTGCGATCAACCTTGTCACCAGCATAATCAGCATCTGAGAATCCAACTAGATCAAACTCTGAGCCCTTTGGATACCATAATCCTAGCATTGGGGTGTGAGCCAAATATCAAAGTTTTCGCTTCACCACGAGGTGATGCGACTCCTCTGGTGCCGCTTGGAATCGGGCACACATGCAAACGATAAGCATTATATCTGGCCTAGATGCACATAAGTACAATAGGGAACCAATCATGGAGCGGTATACCTTTTGATTGAACTCTTTACCATTGTCGTCGGAGCCCAGTTAACCTTTGGTTGGCATTGGCGTCTTGTAACCTTTGCAGTCTTGCATTCCAAACTTCTTCAGACAATCCTTGAGGTGTTTTTCTTGTGATATGAAGATGCCATTTCTCTATTGACGGATTTGAAGACGAAGGAAGAATTTTCCCCATCATGGACATATGATATTGCTCTTGCATCATATGCCCAAACTCATCACTATTTCTTTTGTCAGTCCAGCCGAAGATAATGTCATCCACATAGATTTGGCATACAAATACTTCTCCATCATATGTCTTCGTGAAGAGAGTGGGATCTAGAGAACCAGGCTTGAAGCCTTTGCTCTTCAGGAAGTCTTTGAGTGCGTCATACCAAGCTCGAGGAGCTTGTTTGAGTCCATACAGTGGCTTGTTGAGCTTGTAGACCATATCAGGATGCTTTGGATCTTCAAAACTAGGTGGTTGAGCTACATACACTTCTTCTTCAATTTTGCCATTGAGGAAAGCACTCTTCACATCTGTTTGATACAGGAGGATGTTGTTGTGGTTAGCGTAGGCTAGTAGTATACAAATTGATTCAAGCCTAGCCACAGGAGCAAAGGTTTCATCAAAGTCAATTCCCTCTACTTGTGTGTAACCTTGAGCAATAGGACGGGATTTGTTTCTGTCAACTTGTCCATGTTCATCTTGCTTGTTGCGATAGATCCATTTGGTGACAATGATGTTGTGATTGCCAGGATCAGAATGTTTGACTAGCTCCTAGACATTGTTGAGCTCAAATTGTTGAATCTCTTCTTGCATAGCTTGAATCCATTCAGGTTCCATCAAGTATTCATCAACTTTCTTGGTTTCAGATATGGAGACGAATGCAAAGTGAACACAGAAGTTTGCTAGCTGCGTAGCTTTTGATCAAGTAAGAGGACCATGTGCATTGATGCTATCAAGAATTTTCTCAATTTGAACATCATTAGCAACCCGAGGATGAACAGGGCAAAGATTTTGTTGGTGCTGATCATTGTCTTGATCTTCAGCATTGTGTTCCGGTTCAACATTGTCTTCGCATTGAGTTGGAGCTGGAATGACAATTGCCTCTTCCGCCTGTTCCTCGGTGGGTATGATTTCTCCAGTCCCATTACCTTGATAGATTCACTAGGAGAAGCTTCATCTAGCATATTTGGCAGGTTCTCTCTGAGGGAGTCCTGGATTAGGGGGTATCCGGACAGCCAGACTATATACTTTGGCCGGATTGTTGGAGTGTGAAGATACAAGACTCAAGACTCCATCCCGTGTCCGGATGGGACTCTCCTTTGCGTGGAAGACAAGCTTGGCGATCCAGATATTATATTTCCTTCTTTGTAACCGACTCCATGTAATCCCTAGCCCCCTCTGGTGTTTATATAAACCGGAGGGTTTAGTCCTTAGAGGGACGATCACAATCATAATCATCATAGGCTATCTTCTAGGGTTTAGCCTCTACGATCTCGTGGTAGATCAACTCTTGTAACACTCATATCATCAATATCAATCAAGCAGGAAGTAGGGTTTTACCTCCATCAAGAGGGCCCAAACCTGGGTAAAACATCATGTCCCTTGCCTCCTGTTACCATTAGCCTTAGATGCACAGATCGGGACCCCCTACCCGAGATCCGCCGGTTTTGACATCGACATTGGTGCTTTCATTGAGAGTTCCTCTGTGTCATCACTGCAAGGCTTGATGGCTCCTTCAATCTTCAACAACACGGTCCAGGGTGAGACTTTTCTCCCGGGACAGATCTTCATGTTCGGCGGCTTCGCACTGCGGGCCAATTCGCTTGGCCATCTGGACCAGATCGACAGCTATGCCCCTGGCCACCAGGTCAGGTTCGGAAACCTGAAATACACGACCAATTTCCGTGGAGACTTGATCTTCAACGGGTTTGGGCGTGCGCCAGGAGCGCCGGACAATCACGATGAGCATGGCTTAGACCTGCTGTCGGACAATGCTCGGGATATCGCCCCTGCAGGAGCCCCGGACCTAAATCTGGAGCAGATTGCATTGCCCAAGGACGGGTGGATGGACCCCGCCCCGCAGGCCACACACTCATCGGCGGTAGAGCCGAACACAGGCCTCACCCCCAAAGAAGCCTGTGACACCGGACCCCCGGACTCGTATCCGGTTGTAGGTTCCAGTCCGCGCGCCTGCAAGCCCGCCGAATCTGGTTGGGCTCCGGTAATGGAGTTCACACTACAACAAGAACCCCCCTTCAACAACGCATCGATGCGTTGTCGTATGTCCATATATGCGTTGCTCAGGTCTACACCAACGGATTAATATGCGTTGCCGTAGGTGGTGTTGCTAGGGTCTACAACAACATATATACATGTGTTGGTAAACAATATGTAGAAGCATTGTAAGGTAGCAACATATAGAGTTGTAGCCTAACAACACATCATATGCGTTGGTGACCTTGCACAATGGTGTAGCATGTCATGGCAACGACTAGAGGATTCTCTACATGGCATGAATATATTTTATATATTGACATCCAGAATTACAAGGTCAATATATCTATTGTATAGGAGACACAATATAATAAACTGGAAGGTCTCATATATTAAATCAACTATGTTGCATTACAAAGAACAGGATCCAGAGATTACAAGATGTGAAACTATCAAGTAGTAGCCAAATTCTAGACCTTGCAATCAACTATAATGTTTCAAACATCATCCTGAAAATGACATTCTAATTATCCTGTTGTAGCACCATTCTCATCCTTGCAATCAGCATCCAAGCCATGCATTATCCATTTTATCTTGACAATCTACAAAACCAAAGAAACGAGATAAGTAACTTACTGTATATAAAATCAAGTTAATAGATCAGCAAAATGTAAAGGAGGAGCAACATAAAGAGGTTGAAGGTCATGACATTAGTAGCTTTGTATGCAGAAAAGGAGAGTAATAGCCTACATCTGACAAACACTTTTGATCCTTGTTTTCTTATGAAAAAATCTACTACATGTCATCAATTGAGTCAACGTAGACCTTAAGGCAAATATACTCTGTAAGAAATGAGGTATTTCCCTTAAATAAACATGTGCTAACACACAACACATTGTTTGGTTTCAAAGAAAGATCTACAGTTCTCTAGAAAATACAAATAGATGCAAGGTTTTCCACAACTCAAAAATACTTTATGTTCAAAGAAAATGATTCACACAAGGCCAAATTTGAATGTGCCTGAATGACGTACCGAGATACATGCTCACAATGTGATTTACCAAGACATATATTTATATACTGGTTTTTGCAAACAAGTTAAAATGGAACAATATAGGCATCAGGTACACTCTACTACATGCAGTTATACAATTGTCATGTGTCTAGTGCAATTCTATCATGAATCATGTACTGGTTATGTTTTGGGAGTGGATTGTGATTTGATTTCTCCTGGGCGCTCCTTAATCATTATTATTGGTCCGTTGAATTCTTCCTACCTACTCAATGGTTAAATTCTAGTACAATAGTAGAAAGGAAAATTTTAGTACAACAATGCAAAAATTAGTAGCAAGATAATTTAGTAAAACAGGGTAAATTTTTAGTACAAAATTGATATAGTAAACTTTAGTACAAGAAGTCTTAACTATCTTGATAAAATGAGATATTAGCGTCTATAAGCTATAGGACCCTTGGCAACCCTCTATTCAAACGTAACATAAAATCTAATAGGAATGCTAGAAGATATCAAATGTAGCATTACATCAAAATAGCATTAGTAGTAATGTAGATTGGGAAATTACACACTTCTTTGCTCAAATAACATCAACAAATGATCTTTTAGAAGATTCTGAGACATTTTCTATTCGAGCAAGCTAATATTCGGGAGTAAGCCAGTAGAACTTACACAAACTTTTTAGCATCCCAGCTGCTTACATCACACGACTCTTCAGTTTGGCATCCACCTTTTCTTTTCTAGATTGGGCAATCTCTTTGTAATCTATAAACCAAAGTAGGGTTGTGACATCATCTTCAGTTATTAAAGATGTTTTGCATTCACAATAGCTCAATATGGTTTACTATGCAAAGTAGGGTGTATTACCTTGAGCATATTGATGTTTATATCAACTCCTAATCTGAGAAATTGGCCAATAAGAACCTGGGGGACATAAATATTTCATGATCTTGTGAAAAATCAGATTCTAATTGAAGGAAATTCACAGCCTACAACATATAGAACCATGAGTTCTGATTGAGTAATTGGAGCAAAGTGAAACCTTACAGGGTTGGACTGAAGCACTGAAGTTCTTATTGAAGCAAGTCAATAAACAGCAAAAGGTGATAAAGTCATAGTATACCCTAGTTCCTACATCAAGTAACTTAACCATCTTAAATCCTAGGGGAACACATAACCTTATAACCTAAGAAATCAGTATCATAGTTTTCTCTCACAGGGTTGGCACTGTGTGAGGGCAGCTCGAGCAGGCTGGTGGCTCCATAGCGTGTGGGCACGAAAATAAGAGCTACGGTGTTTCTCAGCGTAGTTAATTAATTGTGCAGTGCTGCCACGACACCATTCTGCAAGCACCGCAATGAAAAGGTCAGACCAAAACTTCATGCTGAACTCAGCAGGCGGATCAACCATTGAAATGAGTCAGCTATTAGTTAATTAAGGGAGACAATTTTTGGTAACTCACAACCATGTTGCAGCCTCACCTGCATGTTCATCGACACAACAGATTGAACTGCTACTAGGATGAGAATGCAATCCAACAAACACACACATGTTGGCTGAAGCAATGTCAATTTCAGAACCTGTAAGGGAAGATGAAAATAAGGATTATATATACAATAAAGAGGAATATTAGGACAGATGTACACATGTGAGACTTATTCCTACAGTATTACACAACATGTGACAATAAAATTGGTACAGATTCATCCACACAAATAGCAGCAAGAACGAACTATTGAGATAAAAAAAGGACACACAAGCACTCTTTCAGAATTAACACATACGGACTCAGCCATACATCCAATTAGATCAACCAAAGTAGAAACAACAGGCTTGCATGTGCAGAACTAATAGCAGTGCACACTGAAAGATGCAAGCACGAATTAAAATACCTAGAATTGTGAAGTGAAATTTTGAGCCTCCGGCAAGGTCACTGACCGTGATGGGATGAGCTGTTATCCATCCGTGATGTATGATACCACAACGGCTAAAACTAGGTAGCGTAGACCACGCTTGTGATTTCCGGCAAAGAATCGACCATGGAACGATGCTATGTCACCACAAGGAACCAGATCTAGAGAGGGTACGAGCAGAGGAGAGAAATTCCTTACTAAATCGTCAGTGTCGAAGGCGAGATCAGAGGCGGGCAACACCGTCGAGCCCGAGCTGGCACCGGCGCATACGGAGATGCGGGGTAGAGGGCCTACGCGGGAGTCGCATCGGCGGCTCGTGGTGGCTAGGGTTTCTGCAGGGGTATGTGCGGCAGCGCGGAGGAGGTCACGGCGGTGAAGCATCAGAGGAGAGGACTGCACGGCAGTCGGGCTTGTGAGCTACTTCGTGGGAGAGCACCTCACCTAACAGAAATTGGTGGTGACGGGCAGTGTCATGGTCATGGAGCTCGGGGTGAGAAAGGAATCGTGAGGGAGGGGAGATGGGGGATAAGAAAAAGTGCTGGATGGGAGGTACGCCCGTACAGGGAGGTTGGATTTTTCCTTTGGAGAGAAAGGAGGTTAGCGCAAAGTAGGGGTGGGTGGGATAAGTTGGGGAGGTGGGAGATTAAAACAAACAACACATATTATCATTTCGTTGGTCGGTATGCGTTGCTATAGGTGGGTTTTTGTTGTAGTGTTAGCGCTGCGGATATCTTCCAGCACTCGCCCTTTGGCGACATGCTGAACTCTTTAAAGTCTCTCTCTTTGTCAGGAGACTCTTGGCTGAACTATGTCCGGCTAGAGTGGGAAGCAGGCGATGAAGGAATTCGTTGCCCACCCACCACCCACTTCATTGCCACGATCGATGATTTAACCAACGTGCTTGACTTCGACTCCGAAGACATCGACGGTGTGGACGACGATGCAGGAGAAGAACAGGAACCACCGCCCATGGGGCGGTGGACAACCACCTCCTCATATGATATATATATGGTGGACACTCCGAAAGAAACCAATGGCGATGAGGCAATCAAGGATAACCTACCAAGGAAGAAGGCAAAGTATTAACGTCATCGGCACCGCCTCAAGCCCCGCCACAACAATACCGGCACAACAGTCAAAAACAATCCATACGGTGCCAAAGATGAATACAATCCCGACCAGCCTGCCTTCGAGTAGGCCGGACAGGCGGCGGGCTGATACTTGGAAAGGGACAACTACATGCCCCCCTCCGAAGATGAGGTGAGCCTCGGAAACGATGAATTTGGCGTGCTTGAAGACCCCGTGGAGCAAGTTCTCTTTAAGCAACGGCTCATGGCCACGGCAAAAAGCCTGCAAAAGAAACAACCGCAGCTCAAAGCCGACCAAGAATTGCTCATAGACAGATGGACCAGGGTCCTGGCCACCAAGGAATACGGACTCAATCACCCCACCAAAAGGTACCCAAGGCACAATTCGCTACCTCAACCTAAGAAGAAGAACCTAAAGCCCACACCCAGTGCCAATATACCACGGTCCTGGACAATACGCAGGAAACGCGAGGCAACATCCACAAACCTCGACACAAGCATCATAAGTGTCAAGTCAAGGAAGTTGGTACCGAATTCAGCAACCCCCAGTCTGGTCAACGGAAAAAGAACAGCTAAAGCCCATCCGGCCCGAGCAGCATACTCGATCAACCATGTGAAATTCATGGTACCCCTAGAAGGACGACCAAGCATACCAATAGAGAATGCCGGATCCTCAAAACAAAACGGCCGGTCGTGCTCCGGAAACAATGACGGGAGGTTTCCAATAGCGAAAGACCAATCAAATATGGCGAAGTCAAAACAAGATCCTCCACAGTACAAAAATACGGCCAATCTTCACCGATCACATCGACTGTCCGGACAACATCAACCATAGCAATTTAATTGCACTCATTATCGAACCAATAGTCCGGGGGCTCCATCTGACACGAGCCCCCGCGGGCATAAAATTATCAATAACATCTTCTAAAAGATGCCAGGTGCAAAGGCCAAGTTTTATTGGCCCACCACTCTAACGGTTGTCTTCAGATCACCAAACAAATACCACGCCGAAGAATAAGTCTTCGGCACTGTCCCCTTATACAGTAATTACCACATACTACCAGGACAAGCCGCGTTGGCTAGATTCAACGGGGAACAACATTAGGCCAGTCCCACATGACATAGTCACAATTATGGGCAGGGTCGAACCCCACCCTTAGAGTGGAAATCATAAAGCTGCTGGAATAGCGAGGCGTGCCTGTTTATCAAATTTTGATTCAGTAGCCAACTACTTGGACACCAATTAAGGAGTCCGAGCTACTCTATGGCATGATAGCCTGGTTCAGCCAGGCTCCAATCAGGCACCCGCGGTTCAACCATAAGAGGACATGCAGCTGCCTTCAAGTATTTGTCTTTACAGAATAACTTTGCCGCAGAACAGGACTGGAGACATGGAATCAACTCGGACATACAAGGGTAGGAACACATAAATACCCCCCCCCCAAAGGAGGCAATCCGGATTCACTTTAGATCCATACATAGCCTCCTCCAGTCCGGCCAAGACAGGTTCCGCCAAAAACACCTCTTTTCATAATCATAAACCGTACTCATATACATAGACATGTCATCCTACTATAGTGCGTAGATTTAAATAACACTTACTAGCTGTCATTCTTCATTAAACTCCACTTTTTGCCATAAACGACACCCGTACATCGTATTATGCCCCACTATGCCAGGGGCTTCATAATACTCATAATATGGCAACAAAGTCCAGCCACCTTTCCGGTCGCTCGGCACCCCGAACTTATAGCATTATATGCATCAGCTCCGAATCATGTCTTGGGTCATTAGTTGGGTTTGCCCTGCTCCCATGTTTTGGTACCTTACGTTCCGCTCTATCGGCTAAGGTAGTGCTGGGAGAAATACTGCGATTGTGTCCCGATTCTTCCGGACAAGCACCTCAATAGAGAAAGCTGAAAACTGACTGTCATGATACGGCGAGAGCTGGTCAGCTGTTCGAGAGGTTATAAAATCCCTAAAGATTTATTCCGCACAATGCCGTTATAAATGCAAAGTGCGACGGATCGGTCTCCCGATCAGGCGCCGATAGAGCCCCTAGTATGGCCTTCCGAATACCAGGGGCTGCGCCCACCATACTCAAATTCCTATGGCTAAGTGAGAGTGATAAAGCCCTATAGTCTGGTTCCCTGGTTCATGGTGAGGAACACCTCCTTAAAAGGACCCAACAATGGGATAAAGAGTGTTCAGGTATGGTTGCCTGGTTCGTGGTGAGGAACACCTCCCGCACACCCCCGTACTTTTCACGTGGGGGCAGAAGCCAACGATTGGCCAACTCTCGGGTTTTATATACACTAAATGGCCTCACACGAAGAACAAATGTTCACACAAACAGGCAATAAATAATAAAAAGTGCCATTATCCCACATTACAAAGAATGGCTCGACTGCCTTCAGGGAAATATAGTGCCTTTGGTACACTGATCCGCCACAAGGCGGGCTCCTTTCAGGACACCTTCAGAGTATAACTCGGGCTTGCGATGCTCCTTACCCTCTGGTGATCCCTCAGTCATTAGCTTCTCAGCATCAAGCTTCTTCCAGTGCACCTTTGCACGGGCAAATGCCATGCGTGCACCCTCTATGCAAACCGATCGCTTAATGACATCGAGCCGAGGGCAAGCACCAACAATCCGCTTCACGAGCCCGAAGTAACTGCTTGGAATTGGCTCCGCGGGCCATAGCCGGACAACCAAGTCCTTCGTGGCTAGTTCGGTCGCCTGGTGCAGTTCGACCAGCTGCTTCAGCTGATCGATAAAGGGCACCGGATAATTAGGCGCCAAATACTGCGACCAGAAATTCTTCTCCCAGACTTCTTCTCCTTAGTACAGTAGAATTGGGCAGCATCTGATATGCTGCGTGGCAGGTCCGCAAACACACCTGGAGAAACAAGAATTCAGCTTGTCGCTTAGAGCCCCCATTACTATGAAAAAGTGGCCTTGAGCACAAAAGGCCTTACCAGTCGCAACCTTTCGTGCCTCCTGAATGTCCTTCAGAGCACCTCAGGCTTCTTCCCGAGCATCCTCCGTGGCTTGGAGAGCTTGGGCGAGTTCGAATTCTTTCCCTACTAAAATCTCCTTCAAGGCCTCACTTCTCTTCACAGCCTCCTGAAGCTCTCGCTTAGCTTCAATGACCCTGGCCTCGTGTTTCTCATGAAGAGCCTGCTCGGCGGCGGCCTCCTCATTGGCTTCGACCACAGCCTCCTTCAGTGTCTCAAATTCGGCACTCGCCCCTAGAGCATACAATACAAAAAATTTTCATCAGGCACAACTACTCATTCGTGCCTAATTTAGGACAAGGTTTCGACATACCTTGCTTGTCCTCCAATTGCTTCTTCACACGGCCAAGTTCCTCCTCGGCCTGTTCCAGACTCTGCTTTAGTCTGGACACCTCTGCACTATGAGTGGCGGTCGTCTCTGCAGACGCCTGTTTTCAAACAAAGGGATACACGTCATTAACTGAGTCACCTGCAAAGCGGATGATTTGATCCCCTGTCCGGCTTTCTCTCTCTTTCGTCGGAGATTGCATCAGGGGCTACTGCTCATACTGTGACAATCTCCAAAAGGTTTCTAAATACGTACCTCAAAGCCCTTTATAAGGCCAAGGCAGGACTCATTCAGCCCGCTCTCGGCGGACTGAAACTTTTCCATCACCGCACCCATGAGGGTCCGATGTTCATCGACGATAGACACGCTCCTTAGCACCGTCAATAGTCCGCCCGGCACCTCTGCTTGGACAGAGGTTGCTGGCGGAGTAGGCAAGCCTCCCCCCGTCAAAGGTGGCTGCTCGCCCGATCCTGGAGCTTTAAAGGTCTCCAGGACCGTGTCCGGCTGTGGTCCGAACCTGAGATCGCCCCGCCATCGACACGCCCGGGAGCCGCTGCTCCCATGTGTCCAGCCCCAGGGGTATGCCCCCCCAGTCCGCGTCCCGCTAAGACGACACCTCGGTGTCGCGCCTAGGCTTCAGGGAAGGGGCCTCTGGAGGTGTCTCGCTCGCCAGGGTATCCGAGCTCAGCGAATCCTCCGATGAGGACTGTCCGGCGTGGGACATCGCCGGGCTCCACAAAATATGGCGGCGGTTAAAACTACTACATTGTAATGACCTCGGGCACGTAGGTGTGTGCAGGTTTCGTATACTTACAATTTTACCAGGGGCTGGACCCTGGGATCCCACTCCGGGCTGCTATTGGCAGCCGTGATGGACGCCTCTGGGAGGGAACCTTTCCCCCCTCTTGGGCAATTCGGCCTCCAGGGATGAGGAGGCCGTCCTTTTCTTCCCCCCCCCTGCGGGGGACTCGTCCTCTTCCTCCTCCTCTTCATCTTCGGAGGAAGGATGGTCGCTGGAATCCTCGGATTTTCTGTCCGAAGCATCACGACGACGAAGGCCACTCCGGGTCTTCTTGACTTTCTTGGAGGCCTCTTTCTTCGGCGCCTCATAAGGCGCTGGGACCAGCATCTTCGTCAGAAGAGGTCCGGCCGGTTCCTTTGGAAGTGGGGCCGGACAGTGTATCCGCCCCACCTTTTTCGTCCACTCCTGGGATTATTGAAGAAATCATGATAAGTGCGCCTCCCTTGGGATATGCCAGCTAAAGCACGGATGGACAGAGCACAACAATGACTTACCGGACTTGCAGAGTGGGATAGTTGATATCCGCGGTCCTCGGCGGAGCCCGGCCACGCTTTCCCAGACTTGAATAGCACCTTCCAGATGTCCTTGTGCGAGGAGCCGTAGAGCTCCCTAGGGTTTGATGTTCGTCCGGGTCGTACTCCCACAAATTACAGGCTCGACGCTGGCAAGGGAGAACCAGGCGAACTAACTTCACCTGGACTATGTTGATGAGTTTAACGTCCTTGTCGACCATCCTCTAGATGCGCGTTTGGAGCACTGACAGCTCGTCGGGTGAGGACCAGTTCAGGCCCTTCTTGGGCTAGGACGTGAGCCGCAGTGGAGCTCTGGATCTGAATTCGGGAGCAGCTGCCCACTTTTTACCATGCGATTCGGTGATATAGAACCAGTGCTGCTGCCACTCCTTGACGGAATCATTGAAGGTTCCCGTCGGCCATACGACCTTTGGCATCTTGCTCACCATGGCGCCGCCGCATTTTGCGTGCTCGCCATTCACCACCTTGGGCTTCACGTTGAAGATTTTCAGCCATAAGCCGAAGTGGGGCGAAATACGAAGAAAAGCCTCACATATGACGATTAACATCGAAATGTTAAGGAAATAATTGGGAGACAGATCATGAAAATCGATCCCGTAATAATACATGACGCCGCGAACAAATGGGTGAAGTGGAAACCCGAGCCAGCGGACAAAATGAGGAAGAAACACGACCCTCTCGTGGGGCTCCGGAGTAGGGACGATCTGTCCCGCCGGAGGAAGACGGTGGCCGATCTTCTTGGCCAGGTACCTGGCCTCTCGGAGCCTTTTGATATCCTTCTCCTGGACGGTAGAGGCCATCCATTTGCCTCCCGCTCCAGATCCGGAAATCTTCAGAGAACCTCTCTTCAGCGGAGAAGAAGAGTGCTTGGGCGCTAGGGCTTGAACAAAGGGGAATGGATTAGCGGAAGGAAAAGGTGTGGGTAAAAAGGAGGAGACCTTATCTCTTTATAGAGGCGGTAACTTTTGCGCCTCCCCACTTATCTGGTGGAACCCGCTCGTTCCCCATTCGCCGCAATTAGCGGTGCGGTTGGGCTACCCACACCCGTATTGATGAGAATCCCACAATAAGGGGACATGATCTCTGCTTCGGCAAGACATGCAGAGGAAACCGCCTTGCCATATGCGCTGAGGATGGTTGTGGGAAAACGGTTCGAATAATGACTCAACCGTAGTGTCATGTCGTGTCGCCTAAAAATAGCCAGCAGATTAGATTTATGAAGTGCTACACTCTCTACAGTGGTATGTGAAGATCATCTTGCAGATCCGGACACGGTTTAAGTGTTTGATAATTACTTTGGAGTATTCGGAGATGGAACCCGCCTTGAATTGCCGAAGACAAAATTACGCGCCGGACTCGTCGTCATTGAAGCCTGGTTTAGGGGCTACTGAGGGAGTCCTGGATTAGGGGGTATCTGGACAGACGGACTATATACTTTGGCCGGACTGTTGGAGCATGAAGATACAAGACTCAAGACTCCGTCCCGTGTCCGGATGGGACTCTCCTTTGCGTGGAAGACAAGCTTAGCGATCCGGATATTATATTTCCTTCATTGTAACCGACTCCATGTAAACCCTAGCCCCCTCCGGTGTCTATATAAACCAGAGGGTTTAGTCCTTAGAGGGATGATCACAATCATAATCATCATAGGCTAGCTTCTAGGGTTTAGCCTCTACAATCTCGTGGTAGATCAACTCTTGTAACACTTGTTGGGGAACGTAGTAATTTCAAAAAAATTCCTACGCACATGCAAGATCATGGTGATGCATAGCAACGAGAGGGGAGAGTGTGTCCACGTACCCTCGTAGGCCGAAAGCGGAAGAGTTATGACAACGCGGTCGATGTAGTCGTACGTCTTCACGATTCGACCGATCCAAGCACCGAACATACGGCACCTCCGAGTTCAGCACACATTCAGCTCAATGACGATCCTGGACTCCAATCCAGCAGGGTGTCAGGGATAAGTTCTGTCAGCACGACGGCGTGGTGACGATGATGATGTTCTACCGACGCAGGGCTTCGCCTAAGCACCACAACGATATGATCAAGGTGGAATATGGTGGAGGGGGGCACCGCACACGACTAAGGAATGATCACGAAGATCAACTTGTGTGTCATGGGGTGCCCCCTTCCCCTATATATAAAGGAGGGAGGGGGCAGGTGCGGCCGGCCCCCTAGGGGTGCGCCTGGAGGAGTCCTACTCCCACCGGGAGTAGGACTCCACCCTCTTGCCTTGTTGGAGAAGGAAGGGGAAGGGAGAAAGAGGAAAGGGGGGCGCCGCCCCCCCTTCCTTGTCCTATACGGACTAGGGGGGAGGGGGCGCGCGGCCTGCCCTGGCCGGCCCTCCTCTTCTCCATTATGGCCCATGTAGGCCCATTAACCCCCCGGGGGGGGGGGGTTCCGGTAACCCCCCGGTACTTCGGTAAAATCCCGATTTCACCCGGAACGATTCCGATATCCAAATATAGGCTTCCAATATATCAATCTTTATGTATCGACCATTTCGAGACTCCTCGTCATGTCCGTGATCACATCCAGGACTCCGAACAACCTTTGGTACATCAAAACTTGTAAACTCATAATAAAACTGTCATCGTAACGTTAAGTGTGCGGACCCTACGGGTTCGAGAACTATGTAGACATGACCTAGAACTGTTTCCGATCAATAACCAATAGCAGAACCTGGATGCTCATATTGGCTCCTACATATTCTACGAAGATCTTTATCGGTCAAACCGCATAATAACATACGTTGTTTCCTTTGTCATCGGTATGTTACTTGCCCGAGATTCGATCGTCGGTATCTCAATACCTAGTTCAATCTCGTTACCGGCAAGTCTCTTTACTCGTTATGTAATGCATCATTTCGTAACCAACTCATTGGCTACATTGCTTGCAAGGCTTATAGTGATATGCATTACCGAGAGGGCCCAGAGAAACCTCTCCGACAATCGGAGTGACAAAACCTAATCTCGAAATACGCCAACTCAACATCTACCTTTGGAGATACCTGTAGAGCTCCTTTATAATCACCCAGTTACGTTGTGACGTTTGGTAGCACACAAAGTGTTCCTCCGGTAAACGGGAGTTGCATAATCTCATAGTTGTAGGAACTTTGTATAAGTCATGAAGAAAGCAATAGCAGAATACTAAACGATCAAGTGCTAGGCTAACGGAATGGGTCAAGTCAATCACATCATTCTCCTAATGATGTGATCTCGTTAATCAAATGACAACACATGTCTATGGTTAGGAAACATAACCATCTTTGATTAATGAGCTAGTCAAGTAGAGGCATACTAGTGACATTAAGATTGTCTATGTATTCACACATGTATCATGTTTCGGGTTAATACAATTCTAGCATGAATAATAAACATTTATCATGATATAGGGAAATAAATAATAACTTTATTATTGCCTCTAGGGCATATTTTCTTCAGTCTCCCACTTGCACTAGAGTCAATAATCTAGATTACACAGTAATGATTCTAACACCCATGGAGTCTTGGTGCTGATCATGTTTTGCTCGTGGAAGAGGCTTAGTCAACGGGTCTGCTACATTCAGATCCATATGTATCTTGCAAATCTCTATGTCTCCCACCTGGACTTGGTCCCGGATGGAATTGAAGTGTCTCTTAATGTGCTTGGTCCTCTTGTGAAATCTGGATTCCTTTGCCAAGGCAATTGCACCAGTATTGTCACAGAAGATCTTCATTGGTCCCGATGCACTAGGTATGACACCTAGATCGTAAATGAACTCCTTCATCCAGACTCCTTCATTTGCTGCTTCCGAAGCAGCTATGTATTCCGCTTCACATGTAGATCCCGCCACGACGCTTTGTTTAGAACTGCACCAACTTACAGCTCCACCGTTTAATAAAAACACGTATCCGGTTTGCGATTTAGAATCGTCTGGATCAGTGTCAAAGCTTGCATCGACGTAACCATTTACGGCTAGCTCTTTGTCACCTCCATAAATGAGAAACATATCCTTAGTCCTTTTCAGGTATTTCAGGATGTTCTTGACCGCTGTCCAGTGATCCACTCCTGGATTACTTTGGTACCTCCCTACTAAACTTATTGCTAAGCATACATCAGGTCTGGTACACAGCATTGCATACATGATAGATCCTATGGCTGAAGCATAGGGAACATCTTTCATTTTCTCTCTATCTTCTGCTGTAGTCGGGCATTGAGTCTGACTCAACTTCACACCTTGCAATACAGGCAAGAACCCTTTCTTAGCCTGATCCATTTTGAACTTTTTCAAAACTTTATCAAGGTATCTGCTTTGTGAAAGTCCAATTAAGCGTCTTGATCTATCTCTATAGATCTTGATGCCTAATATGTAAGCAGCTTCACCGAGGTCTTTCATTGAAAAACTTTTATTCAAGTATCCCTTTATGCTATCCAGAAATTCTATATCATTTCCAGTTAACAATATGTCATCTACATATAATATCAGAAATGCTAGAGAGCTCCCACTTACCTTTTTGTAAATACAGGCTTCTCCAAAAGTCTGTATAAAATCATATGCTTTGATCACACTATCAAAGCGTTTATTCCAACTCCGAGATGCTTGCACCAGTCCATAAATGGATCGCTGGAGCTTGCACACTTTGTTAGCACCTTTTGGATCGACAAAACCTTCCGGTTGCATCATATACAACTCTTCTTCCAGAAATCCATATAGGAATGCAGTTTTGACATCCATTTGCCAAATTTCATAATCATAAAATGCGGCAATTGCTAACATGATTCGGACAGACTTAAGCATCGCTACGGGTGAGAAAGTCTCATTGTAGTCAAGCCCTTGAACTTGTGGAAAACCTTTTGCAACAAGTCGAGCTTTGTAGATAGTTACATTACCATCAGCGTCAGTCTTCTTCTTGAAGATCCATTTATTCTCAATGGCTTACCGATCATCGGGCAAGTCAACCGAAGTCCATACTTTGTCCTCATACATGGATCCTATCTCAGATTTCATGGCTTCAAGCCATTTTGCGGAATCTGGGCTCATCATCGCTTCCTCATAGTTCGTAGGTTCGCCATGGTCAAGTAACATGACTTCCAGAATAGGATTACCGTACCACTCTGGTGTGGATCTTACTCTGGTAGACCTACGAGGTTCAGTAGAAACTTGATCTGAAGTTTCATTATCAATATCATTAGCTTCCTCACTAATTGGCGTAGTTGTCACAGGAACCAGTTCTTGTGATGAACTACTTTCCAATAAGGGAGCAGGTACAGTTACCTCATCAAGTTCTACTTTCCTCCCACTCACTTCTTTCGAGAGAAACTCCTTCTCTAGAAAGGATCCAAATTTAGCAACGAAAATCTTGCCCTCAGATCTGTGATAGAAGGTGTACCCAATAGTCTCTTTTGGGTATCCTATGAAGACACATTTCTCCGATTTGGGTTCGAGCTTATCTGGTTGAAGTTTCTTCACATAAGCATCGCAGCCCCAAACTTTAAGAAACGACAACTTTGGTTTCTTGCCAAACCACAGTTCATAAGGCGTCGTCTCAATGGATTTTGATGGTGCCCTATTTAACTTGAATGCGACCGTCTCTAAAGCATAACCCCAAAATGATAGCGGTAAATCAGTAAGAGACACCATAGATCGCACCATATCCAGTAAAGTACGATTATGACGTTCGGACACACCATTTCGTTGTGGTGTTCCGGGTGGCGTGAGTTGCGTAACTATTCCACATTGTTTAAAATGTAAACCAAACTCGTAACTCAAATATTCTCCTCCATGATCAGATCGTAGAAATTTTATTTTCTTGTTATGATGATTTTCCACTTCACTATGAAATTCTTTGAACTTTTCAAATGTTTCAGACTTGTGTTTCATCAAGTAGATATACCCATATCTGCTCAAATCATCTGTGAAGGTGAGAAAATAACGATACCCACCGCGAGCCTCAACATTCATTGGACCACATACATCAGTATGTATGATTTCCAACAAATTAGTTGCTCGCTCCATAGTTCCAGAGAACGATGTTTTAGTCATCTTGCCCATGAGGCACGGTTCGCAAGTACCAAGTGATTCATAATAAAGTGATTCCAAAACTCCATCAGTATGGAGTTTCTTCATGCGCTTTACACCGATATGACCTAAACGGCAGTGCCACAAATAAGTTGCACTATCATTATCAACTCTGCATCTTTTGGCTTCAACATTATGAATATGTGTATCACTACTATCGAGATTTAATAAAAATAGACCACTCTGTAAGTGTGCATGACCATAAAAGATATTACTCATATAAATAGAACAACCATTATTCTCTAATTTAAATGAATAACCATCTCGCATCAAACAAGATCCAGATATAATGTTCATGCTCAACGCTGGCACCAAATAACAATTATTTTGGTCTAAAACTAATCCCGATGGTAGATGTAGAGGTAGCGTGCCGACCGCGATCACATCGACTTTGGAACCATTTCCCACGCGCATCGTCACCTCGTCCTTAGCCAATCTTCGCCTAATCCGTAGTCCCTGTTTCGAGTTGCAAATATTAGCAACAGAACCAGTATCAAATACCCAGGTACTACTGCGAGCATTAGTAAGGTACACATCAATAACATGTATATCACATATACCTTTGTTCACTTTGCCATCCTTCTTATCCGCCAAATACTTGGGGCAGTTCCGCTTCCAATGTCCAGTCTGCTTGCAGTAGAAGCACTCAATCTCAAGCTTAGGTCCAGACTTGGGTTTCTTATCTTGAGCAGCAACTTGTTTGCTGTTCTTCTTGAAGTTCCCCTTCTTCTTCCCTTTGCCCTTTTTCTTGAAACTGGTGGTCTTATTGACCATCAACACTTGATGCTCCTTCTTGATTTCTACCTCCGCAGCCTTTAGCATTGCGAAGAGCTCGGGAATAGTCTTGTCCATCCCTTGCATGTTATAGTTCATTGCGAAGCTCTTGTAGCTTGGTGGCAGTGATTGAAGAATTCTGTCAATGACACTATCATCAGGAAGATTAACTCCCAGTTGAATGAAGTGATTATTATACCCAGACATTTTGAGTATGTGTTCACTGACAGAACTATTCTCCTCCATCTTACAGCTATAGAATTTATTGGAGACTTCATATCTCTCAATCCGGGCATTTGCTTGAAATATTAACTTCAACTCCCGGAACATCGCATATGCTCCATGACGTTCAAAACATCGTTGAAGACCCGGTTCCAAACCGTAAAGCATGGCACACTGAACTATCGAGTAGTCATCAGCTTTGCTCTGCCAGACGTTCTTAACATCGTCAGTTGCATCTGCAGCAGGCCTGGCACCCAGCGGTGCTTCCAGGACGTAATTCTTCTGTGCAGCAATGAGGATAATCCTCAGGTTACGGACCCAGTCTGTGTAATTGCTACCATCATCTTTCAACTTAGCTTTCTCAAGGAATGCATTAAAATTCAACGGAACAACAGCACGATCCATCCATCTACAACAAACATAGATAAGCAAAATACTATCAGGTACTAAGTTCATGATAAATTTAAGTTCAATTAATCATATTACTTAAGAACTCCCACTTAGACAGACATCTCTCTAGTCATCTAAGTGATCACGTGATCCAAATCAACTAAACCATGTCCGATCATCACGTGAGATGGAGTAGTTTCAATGGTGAACATCACTATGTTGATCATATCTACTATATGATTCATGTTCAACCTTTCGGTTTCCGTGTTCTGAGGCCATATCTGTATATGCTAGGCTCGTCAAGTTTAACCTGAGTATTTCGGGTGTGCAACTATTTTGCACTCGTTGTATTTGAACGTAGAGCCTATCACACCCGATCATCACGTGGTGTCTCAGCACGAAGAACTTTCACAACGGTGCATACTCAGGGAGAACACTTCTTGATAATTTAGTGAGAGATCATCTTAAAATGCTACCGTCAATCAAAGCAAGATAAGATGCATAAAGGATAAACATCACATGAATCAATATAAGTGATATGATATGGCCATCATCATCTTGTGCTTGTGATCTCCATCTCCGAAGCACCGTCGTGATCACCATCATCACCGGCGTGGCACCTTGATCTCCATTGTAGCATCATTGTCGTTACGCCATCTATTGCTTCTACGACTATCGCTACCGCTTAGTGATAAAGTAAAGCAATTACAGGGCGTTTGCATTTCATACAATAAAGCGACAACCATATGGCTCCTGCCAGTTGCCGATAACTTCGATTACAAAACATGATCATCTCATACAATAAAATATAGCATCACATCTTGACTATATCACATCACAACATGCCCTGCAAAAACAAGTTAGACATCCTCTACTTTGTTGTTGCAATTTTTACGTGGCTGCTACGGGCTGAGCAAAAACCGTTCTTACCTACGCATCAAAACCACAACGATAGTTCGTCAAGTTAGTGTTGTTTTAACCTTCGCAAGGACCGGGCGTAGCCACACTCGGTTCAACTAAAGTTGGAGAAACAGACACCCGCTAGTCACCTGTGTGCGAAGCACGACGATAAAACCAGTCTCGCGTAAGCGTACGCGTAATGTCGGTCTGGGCCGCTTCATCCAACAATACCGCTGAACCAAAGTATGACATGCTGGTAAGCAGTATGACTTGTATCGCCCACAAATCAGTTGTGTTCTACTCGTGCATATAACATCAACGCATAAAACCTAGGCTCGGATGCCACTGTTGGGGAACGTAGTAATTTCGAAAAAATTCCTACACACACGCAAGATCATTGTGATGCATAGCAACGAGAGGGGAGAGTGTGTCCACGTACCCTCGTAGACCGAAAGCAGAAGCGTTATGACAAGGCGGTTGATGTAGTTACATGTCTACACGATCCGACCGATCGAAGCACCAAACGTACGGCACCTCCAAGTTCAGCACACGTTCAGCTCGATGACGATCCCCGGACTCTGATACAGCAGGGTGTCGGGGATGAGTTCCGTCAGCACAACGGCGTGGTGACGATGATGATGTTCTACCAACGTAGGGCTTCTCCTAAGCACCGCAACGATATGACCGAGGTGGAATATGGTGGAGGGGGGCACCGCACACGGCTAAGGAACGATCATGAAGATCAACTTGTGTGTCATGGGGTGCCCCCTGCCCCCTTATATAAAGGAGGGAGGGGGGAGGTGCGGCTGGCCCCCTAGCGGTGCGCCTGGAGGAGTCCTACTCCCACCGGGAGTAGGACTCCCCCCTCTTGCCTTGTTGAAGAAGGAAGGGGGAAGGGGGAAAGAGGAAAGGGGGGAGCCGCCCCCCCTTCCTTGTCCTAATCGTACTAGGGGGAGGGGGCGCGCGGCCTGCCCTGGCCGGCCCTCCTCTTCTCCCTTATGGCCCATGTAGGCCAATTAACCCCCGTGGGGGTTCCGGTAACCCCCTGGTACTCCGGTAAAATCCCGATTTCACCCAGAACGATTCCGATATCCAAATATAGGCTTCCAATATATCAATCTTTATGTATCGACCATTTCGAGACTCCTCGTCATGTCCGTGATCACATCCAGGACTCCGAACAACCTTTGGTACATCAAAACTTGTAAACTCATAATAAAACTGTCATCGTAACGTTAAGTGTGCGGACCCTACGGGTTCGAGAACTATGTAGACATGACCTAGAACTGTTTCCGATCAATAACCAATAGCAGAACCTGGATGCTCATATTGGCTGCTACATATTCTACGAAGATCTTTATCGGTCAAACCGCATAATAACATACGTTGTTTCCTTTGTCATCGGTATGTTACTTGCCCGAGATTCGATCGTCGGTATCTCAATACCTAGTTCAATCTCGTTACCGGCAAGTCTCTTTACTCGTTATGTAATGCATCATTTCGTAACCAACTCATTGGCTACATTGCTTGCAAGGCTTATAGTGATATAGATTACCGAGAGGGCCCAGAGAAACCTCTCCGACAATCGGAGTGACAAAACCTAATCTCGAAATACGCCAACTCAACATCTACCTTTGGAGATACCTGTAGAGCTCCTTTATAATCACCCAGTTACGTTGTGACGTTTGGTAGCACACAAAGTGTTCCTCCGGTAAACGGGAGTTGCATAATCTCATAGTTGTAGGAACTTTGTATAAGTCATGAAGAAAGCAATAGCAGAATACTAAATGATCAAGTGCTAGGCTAACGGAATGGGTCAAGTCAATCACATCATTCTCCTAATGATGTGATCTCGTTAATCAAATGACAACACATGTCTATGGTTAGGAAACATAACCATCTTTGATTAATGAGCTAGTCAAGTAGAGGCATACTAGTGACATTAAGTTTGTCTATGTATTCACACATGTATCATGTTTCGGGTTAATACAATTCTAGCATGAATAATAAACATTTATCATGATATAAGGAAATAAATAATAACTTTATTATTGCCTCTAGGGCATATTTCCCTCAACACTCATATCATCAATATCAATCAAACAGGAAGTAGGGTTTTACCTCCATCAAGAGGGCTCGAACCTGGGTAAAACATCGTGTCCCTTGCCTCCTGTTACCATTAGCCTTAGATGCACAGATCGGGCCCCCCTACCCGAGATCCGCCGGTTTTGACACCGACACTCTCTTTGCGAGCCATTAGTCTCATCGAACCGCACATCCACAATTTCATCCGCTTTATAATGAAAGAGGTTGAAGACTCTATAGGTGTGCGAATCCTTTCCGTAACCAAGCATAAAACCTTCATGTGCTTACGGTGCAAATTTATAAGTGTGATGTGGATCCTTGATCCAGCACCTAGCATCAAAAACTTTGAAATAGCTTAGGTTTGGCTTCTTACCAGTAAGTAGTTCATATGATGTCTTCTTCAAGAATTTGTGAAGATAAACTCTGTTGATGATATGGCATGCAGTATGAATGGCTTCAGGACACACTACAAAAATAAGACACTTCCGTGATGATACATGTTTGTCACAGTAGGTCACGTTTTTTGTCATGCATGTACATCCATGACAATTTTATGACAGAATCAAGATAGTTATACTTGTGCTGTCGTACAAGTGTTCCATGACATTACCAAAATTATCATCACGGAAGTGTCCACTTCCATGACGATAACTCACGCATCATAGCAGTGCTTTCGTCAAGGGTGACCGACACGTGGCATTCCCTGGAAATATGCCCTAGAGGCAATAATAAAAGGATTATTATATTTCCTTGTTCATGATAAATTTCTTTTATTCATGCTACAACAGTATTATCTAGAAATCGTAATACACGTGTGAATACATAGACCACAACATGTCCCTAGTGAGCCTCTAGTTGATTAGCTCATTGATCAACAGATAGTCATGGTTTCCTAACTATGGACATTGGATGTCATTGATAACGAGATCACATCATTAGGAGAATGATGTGATGGACAAGACCCAATCCTAAGCATAACACAACATCATGTAGTTCGTTTGCTAGAGCTTTTCCAATGTCAAGTATCTTTTCCTTAGACCATGAGATCGTGTAACTCCCGGACACCGTAGGAGTGCTTTTGGTGTACCAAACGTCACAACGTAACTGGGTGACTATAAAGGTATACTACGGGTATCTCCGAAAGTGTCTGTTGGGTTGACACGGATCGAGACTAAGATTTGTCACTCCGTATGACGGAGAGGTATCTTTGGGCCCACTCAGTAATGCATCATCATAATGAGCTCAAAGTGAACAAGTGTCTGGTCATGGGATCATGCATTACGGTACGAGTAAACTGACTTGCCGGTAACGAGATTGAATGAGGTATTGGGATACCGACGATCGAATCTCAGGCAAGTAACATACTGATTGACAAAGGGAATTGTATACGGGGTTTCTTGAATCCTCGACATCGTGGTTCATCCGATGAGATCATCAAGGAGCATGTGGGAGCCAACATGGGTATCCAGATCCCGCTGTTGGTTATTGACCAGAGAGCCGTCTCGGTCATGTCTACGTGTCTCCCGAACCCGTAGGGTCTACACACTTAAGGTTTGGTGACGCTAGGGTTGTAGAGATATTTGTATGCAGCAAACTGAAAGTTGTTCGGAGTCCCAGATGAGATCCCGGACGTCATGAGGAGTTCCGGAATGGTACGGAGGTAAAGAGTTATATATGGGAAGTCAAGTTTTGGCCATCGGGAAAGTTTCGGGGGTCACCGGTATTGTACCGAGACCACCGGAAGGGTCCCGGCGGTCCACCGGGTGGGGCCGCCCATCCCGGAGGGCCCCATGGGCTGAAGTGGGAGGGGAACCAGCCCCTGGTGGGCTGGTGCGCCCCCCTTGCCCCACCCCCGCACCTAGGGTTGGGAACCCTAGGGGAGGGGGTGCCTCCACTTGCCTTGGGGGGCAAGGCACCCCCCTTCGCCGGCGCCCCCCCTACGAGATCCCATCTCCTAGGGCCGGCGACCCCCTGGGGACCCTATATATAGAGGGAGGAGGGAGGGCAGCCGCACCCTTGCACATGGCGCCTCCTTTTCCCCTTGCTACACCTCTTCCTCCCGCAGACGCTTGGCGAAGCCCTGCCGGGATCCTTGCTGCATCCACCACCACGCCGTCGTGCTGCTGGATCTTCATCAACCTCTCCTTACCCCTTGCTAGATCAATAAGGAGGAGACGTCACGCTGACTGTACGTGTGTTGAACGCGGAGGTGCCGTCTGTTCGGCGCTAGGATCTCCGGTGATTTGGATCACGACGAGTACGGCTCCCTCAACCCCGTTCTCTTGAACGCTTCCGCTCGATCTACAAGGGTATGTAGATGCACTCCTCTCTCTCGTTGCTAGATGAACTCATAGATTGATCTTTGTGAAACCATAGGAAATTTTTTGTTTTCTGCAACGTTCCCCAACAGTGGCATCATGAGCTAGGTCTATGCGTAGTTCTCTTTGCATGAGTAGAACACAAATCTATTGTGGGCGTAGATGTTGTCAACTTCCTTGCCACTACTAGTCTTATTTTGCTTCAGCGGTATTGTGGGATGAAGTGGCCTGGACCGACCTTACACGTACGCTTACGTGAAATAGGTTCCACCGACTGACATGCACTAGTTGCATAAGGTGGCTAGTAGGTGTCTGTCTCTCCCACTTTAGTTGGAGCGGATTCGATGAAAAGGGTCCTTATGAAGGGTAAATAGAAGTTGACAAATCACGTTGTGGCTTTTTCGTAGGTAAGAAAACATTCTTGCTAGAACCCTATTGCAGCCATGTAAAAGATGCAACAACAATTAGAGGACGTCTAACTTGTTTTTGCAGCAATTGCTTTGTGATGTGATATGGCCAAAAGTTGTGATGAATGATGAATGATATATTTTGATTTATGAGATCATGTTCTTGTAATAGGAATCACGACTTGCATGTCGATGAGTATGACAACCGGCAGGAGCCATAGGAGTTGTCTTAATTATTGTATGACCTGCGTGTCAATGATTTAACGCCATGTAATTACTTTACTTTACTGCTAAACCGTTAGCCATAGTAGTGGAAGTAATAGTTGGCGAGCAACTTCATGGAGACACGATGATGGAGATCATGATGATGGAGATCATGGTGTCATGCCGGTGACGAAGATGATCATGGAGCCCCGAAGATGGAGATTGAGCTATATGATATTGGCCATATCATGTCACTACTATTTGATTGCATGTGATGTTTATCATGTTTTTGCATATTGTTTACTTAGAACGACGATAGTAAATAAGATGATCCCTCGTAATAATTTCAAGAAAGTGTTCCCCCTAACTATGCGCCATTGTGACAGTTCGTTGTTTTGAAGCACCACGTGATGATCGGGTGTGATAGATTCTAACGTTCACATACAACGGGTGTAAGACAGATTTACACATGCAAAACACTTAGGTTAACTTGACGAGCCTAGCATGTACAGACATGGCCTCGGAACATAGAGACCGAAAGGTCAAACATGAGTCGTATGGAAGATGCGATCAACATGGAGATGTTCACTGATGATGACTAGTCCGTCTCACGTGATGATCGGACACGGCCTAGTCGACTCGGATCATGTAACACTTAGATGACTAGAGGGATATCTAATATGAGTGGGAGTTTATTAAATAATTTGATTAGATGAACTTAATTATCATGAACTTAGTCTAAAATCTTTGCAAAAATGTCTTGTAGATCAAATGGCCAACGCTCATGTCAACATGAACTTCAATGCGTTCCTAGAGAAAACCAAGATGAAAGATGATGGCAGCAACTATACGGACTGGGTCCGGAACCTGAGGATCATCCTCATAGCTGCCAAGAAAGCATATGTCCTAGAAGGACCGCTAGGTGAAGCACCCATGCCAGAGAACCAAGACGTTATGAACTCTTGGCAGTCACGTGCTGATGATTACTCCCTCGTTCAGTGTGGCATGCTTTACAGCTTAGAACCGGGGCTCCAAAAGCGTTTTGAGCAACACGGAGCATATGAGATGTTCGAGGAGCTGAAAATTGTTTTCCAAGCTCACGCTCGGGTCGAGAGATATGAAGTCTCCGACAAGTTCTATAGTTGTAAGATGGAGGAAAATAGTTCTGTCAGTGAGCACATACTCAAAATATCTAGGTTGCACAACCGCCTGTCCCAGCTGGACATTAACCTCCCGGACGAGGCGGTCATTGACAGAATCCTTCAGTCGCTCCCATCGAGCTACAGGAGCTTTGTGATGAACTACAATATGCAGGGGATGGTGAAAACCATTCCTGAAGTATTTTCGATGCTGAAGTCAGCAGAGGTAGAAATCAAAAAGGAACATCAAGTGTTGATGGTCAATAAAACCACTAAGTTCAAGAAAGGCAAGGGTAAGAAGAACTTCAAGAAGGACGACAAGGATGTTGCCGCGCCCGGTAAGCCAGTTGCCGGGAAGAAGTCAAAGAATGGACCCAAGCCTGAGACTGAGTGCTTTTATTGCAAAGGGAAGGGTCACTGGAAGCGGAACTGCCCCAAATACTTAGCGGACAAGAAGGCCGGCAACACTAAAGGTATATGTGATATACATGTAATTGATGTGTACCTTACCAGTGCTCATAGTAGCTCCTGGGTATTTGATAACGGTGCCATTGCTCATATTTGTAACTCAAAGCAGGAGCTGCGGAATAAGCGGAGACTGGCGAAGGACGAGGTGACGATGCGCGTTGGGAATGGTCCCAAGGTCGATGTGATCGCCGCCGGCACGCTACCTCTACATTTACCCACGGGATTAGTTTTAAACCTCAATAATTGTTATTTAGTGCCAAGTTTGAGCATGAACATTGTATCTGGATCTCGTTTAATACGAGATGGCTACTCATTTAAATCCAAGAATAATGGTTGTTCTATTTATATGAGAAATATGTTTTATGGTCATGTCCCGATGGTCAATGGTTTATTCTTAATGAATCTCGAATGTGATGTTACACATATTCATAGTGTGAATACCAAAAGATGTAAAGTTGATAACGATAGTCCCACATACTTGTGGCACTGCCGCCTTGGTCACATTGGTGTCAAGCGCATGAAGAAGCTCCATGCTGATGGACTTTTAGAGTCTCTCGATTATGAATCATTTGACACATGTGAACCATGCCTCATGGGCAAAATGACCAAGACTCCTTTCTCCGGAACAATGGAGCGATCAACCAACTTATTGGAAATCATACATACTGCTGTGTGCGGTCCAATGAGCGTTGAGGCTCGTGGAGGATATCGTTATGTTCTCACTCTCACTGATGACTTAAGTAGATATGGGTATGTCTACTTGATTAAACACAAGTCTGAGACCTTTGAAAAGTTCAAGGAATTTCAGAATGAGGTAGAGAATCAACATGACCGAAAGATAAAGTTCTTACGATCAGATCGTGGAGGAGAATATTTAAGTCATGAATTTGGTACGCAGGAAATGTGAATCGTTTCACAACTCACGCCGCCTGGAACACCTCAGCGTAACGGTGTGTCCAAACATCGTAATCACACTCTATTGGATATGGTGCGATCTATGATGTCTCTTACCGATTTACCGCTATCATTTTGGGGATACGCTCTAGAGACAGCTACATTCACTTTAAATAGGGCACCGTCTAAATCCGTTGAGACGACACCATATGAATTATGGTTTGGGAAGAAACCTAAGCTGTCGTTTCTAAAAGTTTGGGGATGCGATGCTTATGTCAAGAAACTTCAAAAGCTCGAACCCAAGTCGGAAAAATGCGTCTTCATAGGATACCCTAAGGAAACCATTGGGTATACCTTCTACCTTAGATCCGAAGGCAAGATCTTTGTTGCCAAGAACAGATCCTTTCTGGAAAAAGAGTTTCTCTTGAAAGGAGTAAGTGGGAGGAAAGTAGAACTCGATGAAGTACTACCTCTTGAACCGGAAAGTAGTGCAGCTCAGGAAAATGTTCCTGTGGTGCCTACACCGACTGGAGAGGAAATTAATGATGATGATCAAGGTACTTCGGATCAAGTTTCTACTGAACTTCGTAGGTCCACAAGGACACGTTCCACGCCAGAGTGGTATGGCAACCCTGTCCTGGAAATCATGTTGTTAGACAACGGTGAACCTTCGAACTATGAAGAAGCGATGGCGGGCCCAGATTCCAACAAATGGCTTGAAGCCATGCAATCCGAGATAGAATCCATGTATGAAAACAAAGTATGGACTTTGACAGACTTGCCCGATGATTGGCGAGTGATAGAAAACAAATGGATCTTCAAGAAGAAGATGGATGCGGATGGTAATGTTACCATCTATAAAGCTCGACTTGTCGCTAAGGGTTATCGGCAAGTTCAAGGGGTTAACTACGATGAGACTTTCTCTCCCGTAGCAAAGCTGAAGTCCGTCCGAATCATGTTAGCAATTGCCGCATACTATGATTATGAGATATGGCAGATGGACGTCAAAACGGCATTCCTTAACGGCTATCTTAAGGAAGAACTGTATATGATGCAGCCGGAAGGTTTTGTCGACCCTAAGAATGCTAACAAGGTATGCAAGCTCCAGCAATCCATTTATGGGCTGGTGCAAGCATCTCAGAGTTGGAACATTCGCTTTGATGAGATGATCAAAGCGTTTGGGTTTATGCAGACTTATGGAGAAGCCTGCGTTTACAAGAAAGTGAGTGGGAGCTCTATAGCATTTCTCATATTATATGTAGATGACATACTTTTGATGGGAAATGATATAGAACTTTTGGACAACATTAAGGCCTACTTGAATAAGTGTTTTTCAATGAAGGACCTTGGAGAAGCTGCTTACATATTAGGCATCAAGATCTATAGGGATAGATCGAGACGCCTCATAGGTCTTTCACAAAGCACATACCTTGATAAGATATTGAAGAAGTTCAATATGGATCAGTCCAAGAAAGGGTTCTTGCCTGTATTGCAAGGTGTGAGATTGAGCTCAGCTCAATGCCCGACCACGGCAGAAGATAAAGAAGAGATGAGTGTCATCCCCTATGCCTCAGCCATAGGATCTATTATGTATGCCATGCTGTGTACCAGACCTGATGTAAACCTTGCCGTAAGTTTGGTAGGTAGGTACCAAAGTAATCCCGGCAAGGAACACTGGACAGCGGTCAAGAATATCCTGAAGTACCTGAAAAGGACAAATGACATGTTTCTCGTTTATGGAGGTGACGAAGAGCTCGTCGTAAAGGGTTACGTTGATGCTAGCTTCGACACAGATCTGGATGACTCTAAGTCACAAACCGGATACGTGTATATGTTGAATCGTGGAGCAGTAAGCTGGTGCAGTTGCAAGCAGAGCGTCATGGCGGGATCTACATGTGAAGCGGAGTACATGGCAGCCTCGGAGGCAGCGCATGAAGCAATATGGATGAAGGAGTTCATCACCGACCTAGGAGTCATACCCAATGCGTCGGGGCCGATCACTCTCTTCTGTGACAACACTGGAGCTATTGCCCTTGCCAAGGAGCCCAGGTATCACAAGAAGACCAGGCACATCAAGCGTCGTTTCAACTCCATCTGTGAAAATGTTCAAGATGGAGACATAGATATTTGCAAAGTACATACGGATCTGAATGTCGCAGATCCATTGACTAAACCTCTTCCGCGAGCAAAACATGATCAACACCAGAACTCTATGGGTGTTCGATTCATCACAATGTAACTAGATTATTGACTCTAGTGCAAGTGGGAGACTGTTGGAAATATGCCCTAGAGGCAATAATAAAAGGATTATTATATTTCCTTGTTCATGAGAATTGTCTTTTATTCATGCTATAACTGTATTATCCGGAAATCGTAATACACGTGCGAATACATAGACCACAACATGTCCCTAGTGAGCCTCTAGTTGACTAGCTTGTTGATCAACAGATAGTCATGGTTTCCTGACTATGGACATTGGATGTCATTGATAACGAGATCACATCATTAGGAGAATGATGTGATGGACAAGACCCAATCCTAAGCATAGCACAAGATCGTGTAGTTCGTTTGCTAGAGCTTTTCCAATGCCAAGTATCTTTTTTTTAGACCATGAGATCGTGTAACTCCCGGAAACCGTAGGAGTGCTTTGGGTGTACCAAACGTCACAACGTAACTGGGTGACTATAAAGGTATACTACGGGTATCTCCGAAAGTGTCTGTTGGGTTGACACGGATCGAGACTGGGATTTGTCACTCTGTATGACGAAGAGGTATCTCTGGGCCCACTCAGTAATGCATCATCATAATGAGCTCAAAGTGACCAAGTGTGTGGTCACGGGATCATGCATTATGGTACGAGTAAAGTGACTTGCCGGTAACGAGATTGAACGAGGTATTGGGATATCGACGATCGAATCTCGGGCAAGTAACATACCGATTGACAAAGGGAATAGTATACGGGGTTGCTTGAATCCTCGACATCGTGGTTCATCCGATGAGATCATAGAGGAGCATGTGGGAGCCAACATGGGTATCCAGATCCCGCTATTGGTTATTGACCGGAGAGCCATCTCGGTCATGTCTACGTGTCTCCCGAACCCGTAGGGTCTACACACTTAAGGTTCGGTGACACTAGGGTTGTAGAGATATTTGTATGCAGCAAACCAAAAGTTGTTCGGAGTCCCGTATGAGATCTCGGACGTCACGAGGAGTTCTGGAACGGTCCGGAGGTAAATAATTATATATGGGAAGTCGAGTTTCGGCTATCGGGAAAGTTTCGGGGGTCACCGGTATTGTACCGAGACCACCGGAAGGGTCACGGGGGTCCGCCGGGTGGGGCCTATTGGAAATATGCCCTAGAGGCAATAATAAAAGGATTATTATTATATTTCCTTGTTCATGATAATTGTCTTTTATTCATGCTATAATTGTATTATCCGGAAATCGTAATACACGTGTGAATACATAGACCACAATACGTCCCTAGTAAGCCTCTAGTTGACTAGCTCGTTGGTCAACAGATAGTCATGGTTTCCTGACTATGGACATTGGATGTCATTGACAATGGGATCACATCATTAGGAGAATTATGTGATGGACAAGACTCAATCCTAAGCATAGCACAAGATCGTGTAGTTCGTTTTGCTAGAGCTTTTCCAATGTCAAGTATCTCTTCCTTAGACCATGAGATCGTGTAACTCCCGGATACCGTAGAAGTGCTTTGGGTGTACCAAACATCACAACGTAACTGGGTGACTATAAAGGTGCACTACAGGTATCTCCGAAAGTGTCTGTTGTGTTGACACGGATTGAGACTGGGATTTGTCACTTCGGATTACGGAGAGGTATCACTGGGCCCACTCGGTAGTGCATCATCATAATGAGCTCAAAGTGACCAAGTGTCTGGTCACGGGATCATGCATTACAGTACGAGTAAAGTGACTTGCCGGTAACGAGACTGAATGAGGTATTGGGATACCGTTGATCGAGTCTCGGGCAAGTAACATACCGTCTGACAAAGGGAATTGCATACAGGGTTGATTGAATCCTCGACATCGTGGTTCATCCGATGACATCATCAAGGAGCATGTGGGAGCCAACATGGGTATCCAGATCCCGCTATTGGTTATTGACCGGAGAGCCGTCTCGGTCATGTCTGCGTGTCTCCTGAACCCATAGGGTCTACACACTTAAGGTTCGGTGACGCTAGGGTTATTAGGAAGACTTGTATGTGATTACTGAATGTTGTTCGGAGTCCCGGATGAGATCCAGGACGTCACGAGGAGTTCCGGAATGGTCCGGAGGTAAAGATTTATATATGGGAAGTTGTCATGCGGACACCGGAAAGTTTCGGTGGCATATCGGTATTGTACCGGGGCCACCGGAGGGGTTCCGGGGGTCCACCGGGAGGGGCCACCCCTCTTGGTGGGCCACATGAGCCGCGTGGGGCAGGGAACCAGCCCCTGGAGGGCTGGGCGCCCCCCCTTGGGCCCATGCGCCTAGGGTTGGGGTGGGAACCCTAAAGGGGGCGCACCCCCTTTGCTTGGGGGGCAAGCCCCCTCCCTGGCCGCCGCCCCCCCCTCTAGATCTCATCTAGAGGGGGCCGGCCCCCTTTCCCCTTCCCCTATAAATATAGGGGCGAGGGGAGGGCTGAACACCTATTCCAAGGTGCAGCCCCTCCCCTCCCCAACACCTCTCCTCCTCCGTTGTGCGCTTGGCGAAGCCCTGTCGGAGTACTGCCTCTCCACCATCAACACGCTGTCGTGCTGCTGCTGGAGCCTTCTTCCTCAACCTCTCCTTTCCCCTTGCTAGATCAAGAAGGAGGAGACGTCGTCCGTACCGTACGTGTGTTGAACACGGAGGTGCTGTCCGTTCAGCACTTGGTCATCGGTGATCTGAATCACGGCGAGTACGACTCCATCATCACCGTTCCCTCGAACGCTTCCGTACGCAATCTACAAGTGGTATGTAGATGCATTCTCTCTCCCATGACTCGTTGCTTAGATGAACTCATAGATGGATCTTGGTGAAACCGTAGGAAATTTTTTATTTTCTGCAACGTTCCCCAACAGTGGCATCATGACCTAGGTCTATGCGTAGTTCTCTATTGCACGAGTAGAACACAATTTTGTTGTGGGCGTAGATCTTGTCAACTTGCTTGCCGCTACTAGTCTTATCTTGCTTCAGTGGTATTGTGGGATGAAGCGGCCCGGACCAACCTTACACGTACGCTTACGTGAGACTGGTTCCACCGACTGACATGCACTAGTTGCATAAGGTGGCTGGCGGGTGTTTGTCTCTCCCACTTTAGTTGGAGCAGATTCGATGAAAAGGGTCCTTATGAAGGGTAAATAGAAGTTGAAAAAATCACGTTGTGGTTATTCGTAGGTAAGAAAACGTTCTTGCTAGAACCCAATTGCAGCCACGTAAAAGATACAACAACAATTAGAGGACGTCTAACTTGTTTTTGCAGCAATTGTCATGTGATGTGATATGGCCAGAAGTTGTGATGAATGATGAATGATATATTGTGATGTATGAGATCATGTTCTTGTAATAGGAATCACGACTTGCATGTCGATGAGTATGACAACCGGCAGGAGCCATAGGAGTTGTCTTAATTTATTGTATGACCTGCGTGTCAATGAACAACGCCATGTAATTACTTTACTTTATTGCTAAACCGTTAGCCATAGTAGTAGAAGTAATAGTTGGCGAGACAACTTCATGGAGACACGATGATGGAAATCATGGTGTCATGCCGGTGAAGTACTACCTCTTGAACGGGATAGTAGTGCAGCTCAGGAAAATTTTCTTGTGATGCCTACACCAACTGAAGAGGAAAATAATGGTGATGATCAAGGTACTTTGGATCAAGTTGCTACTGAACTTCGTAGGTCCACAAGGACACGTTCCACACCAGAGTGGTACGGTAACCCTGTCCTGGAAATCATGTTGTTGGACAACGGTGAACCTTCGAACTATGAAGAACCAATGGCGGGCCCAGATTCCAACAAATGGCTAGAAGCCATGAAATCCGAGATAGAATCCATGTATGAAAACAAAGTATGGACTTTGACTGACTTGCCCGATGATCGGCGAGCGATAGAAAACAAATGGATCTTTAAGAAGAAGACGGACACGGATGGAAATGTCACCATCTATATAGCTCGACTTGTCGCTAAGGGTTATCGGCAAGTTCAAGGGATTGACTACGATGAGACTTTCTCTCCCGTAGCGAAGCTTAAGTCCGTCCGAATCATGTTAGAAATTGCCGCATACTATGATTATGAGGCCCACTATAGATTTGGGCCACTTTCAGCCTATTGTGACATTCGGCCTGTTAGAGGCCCACTGTAGATTTCGGCCACTTCCAGCCTGTTGTGACTTTTGGCCTGTTAACGTCGGACGAAATCCATGGGCCATATATGGCCCAATGTCACATCGGGCCCATTAACCGCCCATATAATCAAGCCCGACCGAGCTTCCGGCCTGTTAAAGGCTCATATAGTAGGTCAGCGCATTTACCGCCCATCTGAATTTCGGTCTGTGAATGATCCGCATTGTAAATGGGCCAACATGAGTTGAGATATGCTTCGGCCTGCTAATGAACAGTGGGTTATTTGGCACAATCACGACCCAATCTCACTTCATCCTAGTAGAGGCCCATGTTACTTATGGGCTCGAGACATTTACACATGTTAACGGCCTATTGTTCTGAGGGCCCAAATTATGTTTAGGCCTGTAAAAGGCCCACTAGGTGCACAGGCCTACCAAAAATATGAAAGCTTCTGTTGATTTAGGCCTAGATATTTTTAGTGGGCTACATGCAAATTACTACCCGTAATCATTTTTATCCCAATTGGAATGGGCCTAACGGATGTTGGCACGTTGGGCTCCTACGAAGCTTCCGGTCGAATACATTACTAAGATAAACCTACACTATACAAAAATAGCTTCGTAATTTCTACAGCCTTTGGCAGCACGATAAATGTTGTATCACAACAAAATAAATTCCAGCGATACAACAAAAGGCCTGCTGGCATAAAGTTTACAATCCTTGTAGATAAAAACACCATCAGATGTATATAAGCACAGATCATTTGACTTGAGTGCTAATGTTTCAGGCTGTAGAATCTGATGGAGCAGCATGATCATCCCCTTTTTCCACCATTGCTCTTGAACAACAAAGCAAATGTCTGATAGTCTGGTTTCAAAACCATTCATATCTTGACGACATTAGTCGACCACTATTCTTGTTTCCGAAACGACGTCCATTAGGGATTGGACTTGTGTCTGGAGCACAAATATATCACTCTATCTAGCCGAAAGATTTTGTTCATTAGGCAATTTGGTTGAGGTTACCTTGACAACCAACCCAGAATTACACAGGAAGGTGCTTTTTGCACTGTTAATGGAGAGATACTGACGCACTACAGCAAGAGGTGACATTGTGCCTGTGGTAGCCTTCTCACCTTTAGGTGGTTGTGGTTGTTCAATCATTTGTTCCAGAGTTTGCTGAAAGTTTGAACTTGTAGATAAGTGTACCAGATAAGTTACTAATGAGACAAAAACAAACAAAGTAGATTTCACGTTTGTACATAACTTATTTCGGTGAACTACTGTAATACATTAGCATGTATTGTAGTGCCAACTACATAATAAAATCACTTTTGGAACATATGTCCATCTAGCATGCCTACTGTATTGTCTATTTCCTCACATTCATTACATGTAAGGATAAAGAGACATGGTCTAAAGTAGCATTAACATAGTATGACATCATTCATATCATGGGCAAACAGATATAAAACAAACAGTCTATTGTATCATCGTGTGGGCATGTGAACATCACAACTAGATTAGAGATCAAGACCAAAATAATATCCTTCCTCTCTTTTAAACCGTGTAAGGTGAAATGATACGTTAATACAATTGTGAATAAAAGTGAACAGAGTAACTGACATTGGCTGCAAACCAAGTAGTTAAATGAACATGTCACAGTAACAAGCAGTTCAAAGTAAGGAGGAGAAAGTACTTACAAGAGCGGCTTGAACTGGTGTGCTCATGCCATTCATCTTGCTGGTGTGGCAATCCTTGAAGATTTGCACTTCATTCGGTTCAGATTCTTTTTAGTCAGCACGGGCTTTCCTCTGTATTTGGAACAAGTCAATATAGATACGATAATATGGCACAGAAAAAAGAAGGAAGTCAGCGACTTACAAGAGCCTCGAAGTGTGCAATATAGCTACAAGATCCTGTTGTCTGCTGGAATTTCACTTTAGAACGGTTGGTCTTGTTCTGCAAATAGTTACCCTAGAAGAAGATACACTTGTAAGGCACATACGTAAATACAAGTTCAATATGTGATCTGATCAAATACATATACCCTACCTGATACAGTGTTTAACAAGGGTTGTCCAATCTTCATCTGTAATATATTCCACTGGAGATGTTTGGGCGATTTCATTCTTAGCCTTGCCTTCAAAGTGAGTTTTTCTAAGGTGATACCAATACTGTTGTAGAGCAGACTGAAAAACATGAGTGCATGCTTATTTAGTGCATCATCTTTCTGATCCAACTTGAACCTCATCTGTTGAAAAAAGAATGTGAGTCTTATTAGGAGGAAGCTAGAAAGTATGGGATAGAGCAAGACAATATTACAAATTGCGATGAGTAACATTACTTACTGATAAATGGTCAAGGAAGGTGTTCAACTCGGTATTGTCTTTCTCATTCCTATATGGGATCCACGTTGGGAGGATACGTGCATGACACCTAACGGCAGCGACTGCCTCTGATACTAACTTGGCTGACTCTGTAGCATCATGTGGCCTTTTTAAACCTGCCTCAAAATGGATCTCCATTCTTCCTCCTTTAGATTTTGTTAATCTGTCAAGCATTATCCCTGATGTCTATTTCCACTTGCGCCATGGTGCTAGTTCAACAATGAATATGGAAAGTGTTAGTGCACATCAAACTGTGAAAGTACATATAAAGGAGCATGCAACTGCAACTTGACTCAGTTAGGTACCGTCTTGGTGTTGACGCTGATGAGGTTCATCTGATCTTGCCAAGTCATGTTGTGTCAGTGGTGCTTAGGAAGTAGTGTTAGGTGTGAAGGCAGCTTGGGAACTGGCCAGTTGCGGAGCAAACGAATGAGTAACTCGTTGAGATGCCGATACAGTAGAAGCGGATGCTGGAGCTGGTGGATCAGGTGATACTGTGTTTGTAGATTTAGCCAGTGGACTTGGACCTTCTACTACACCATAAGTACCAGCAGAATCTTGAGGGAAAATCCTTTTCCGTTGCACCCGACGAGTAACACCATTCCCTACTATATTCTTTTCCTTGCTCTTTATTGACTTTGCCATGTCAAGACGTACCCACAACACAAAAGAATAAAATCGCTTTTTAGAACCTATTGATGGATGATACAGACAAGCAATACTTTGATGTCAGACAATCGTATGAGTATGGAACATGTAGGAAAAATAGGATGGCGTGACATATTCACAACTACGTTGTGTAAACAAAGCAGAAGGATTTTCAAGAAAAATAGAAGTAATGCAAGCTATACACGATATGAAATATGCAACCAATATCACTCTGCCAAGTTAAAAGTGTCTTGTCATAAGTGGCATTTCAAAAAATTTGAAGCAGTACAACCTAGAAATAAATGCAAGATGCAACCACTATCAAACTGCCATGTTAAAAGCATCCAGTCATGAGTGACTGATGTGGGATACACAACAGCAGTACTTTGATGTAAGAACATGGTATGATAGATAGATGCGGTGTATTCTAGACACAGAAAGGCATGTCATATGCACATGTATAACATATATACTCGGCAGGTGCAATTTAATCAAAATAGAAGAAATACAAGCTAGACAAAATACGCAACATGAAACCAATTATCACACTGTCAACTTAGAGCAAGCACCTGCGATGGTGGAGTACGAGAGATGAACTCAACATGCAGACTTGGGACCTCAACTGCATTAGCAGTAGCAGTGTCAAATCTAGAGAGTCTCTATTTGCGTCGGTCCAGAGGACCACCTACAACCCCTAACTTACTCTTTTCCTTCCTCTTTTCTGATATTGCCTTATGAAGTCAAAACCACAAGAAGATGAATAAAATTAGCTCTGCATAACTGGTTGATGCATGCTACAGACAAACACTACTTTGATGTAAGGCAAGCGCATGATAGGAGGATGGAATATATACAAAAAATGACAGCATAGCATATTCACAGGTACGATAGGAGGACGGAATACGTATGAAAAATAGTAAGCAGAAGGCATTTCAACAAAATTAGAAAAAATGAAAGGTAGGCACCATATGAACATGCAACCAATATCACTCTACCAGGTAAAAAGTGTCTCGTCGTAAGTGCCATTTCAAGAAATTAGAAACAGTACAAGCTAGAAAACAATGCAAGATGCAACCTACACCACACTCCCAATTTAAATGTGTCTTATGGGTAAGTGGTTGTTGCAGGTATAAGCTGTAAGCTACGCAGATGCAATTCAACAAAATCAGAAGCAATACAAACTAGACATCATACGGAACACGCACATATAACAGTTCCAAGTTAGAGAAAGAACCTATGATGGTGGAGTAGGGGAGATGTGCTCATCATTTCCACAACTACGTTTACTGTCCAGCCTTGTGTTGTCTTGCAAATCCTGTTGGGAGGATGGCGGAGTAGAATCTGTAGAGACCCTCTGTTTGAGTTGCTCCGAAGGACCACCATCATCCACTGCCGTACTAATTTCCTTCAGCTATATTGATTTTGCATTGTGAAGTCAAACCGATAAGAAAAAGGAATAAAATTCGCTCTTTAGAAGTCATTCATGCATGATATTGACGAACACTACTCTGATGAAAGGCAAACACATGATACGAGGATGGAATATGTACGAAAAACAGGACGGTGTGACATATTCACACCTATGATGTGATAACTAAGCAGAAGGCATTTTCAACAAATTAGAAGCACTACAAGCTAGACACCATATGAAAGATGCAACCAATATCACTATGCCAAGTTCAAACTGTCTAGCGTTTCAACAAATTGGAAGCAGTACATGCTAGAAATCATATGCGAGATGCAACCAATATCACAGTCGCGACTTAAAGGTGCCCTATCATAAGTGAGTGATGTTGGATATGCAAGAACAGTAGTCTGATGTAAGAACATGGTGTGATCAGATATAGTATGCTCTAGAGACAGGAACATGTGTCATATTCACATGCATTATGTGTAAAGTAAGCAGATGCAATTCAACAAAGTTAGAAGCAATACAAGCTAGACATCATACGCAACATGCAACCACATATAGTAGTGCCAAGTTAGAGTAAACACCTGTGATGGTCGAGTAGGGGAGATGTGCTCATCATCTACACAACTATGTTGAGAGTCCAACCTTGTGTTGTCTTGCGAATCTTGTTGGGAGGATGGTAGAGTAGAATCTGTAGACCCTTCGTTTCAGTTGCTCGGAAGGACCACCATCATCCAATGCCTTACCAATTTCCTTCCGCTTTATTGATTTTGCATTGTGAGGTCAAACTGACAAGAAAAATGAATAAAATTCGCTCATCAGAACTCATTCATGCATGATACCGACGAACACTACTCTGATGAAAGGCGAAGTCATGGTACGAGGATGGAATATGTACGAAAAACTAGACGGCTTGATATATTCACACCTATGATGAGGTAACTAAGGAGAAGGCACTTCAACAAATTAGAAGCACTGCAAGCTAGAAACCATATGGAAGGTGCAATCAATATCATGCTGCCAAGTTAAAACTTTCTCGTCATAGGTGGCATTCATCAAACTAGAAGCACTACATGCTAGAAATCATATTCAAGACGCAAACCAATATCACACTGCCAACTTAAAGGTGTCCCATCATAAGTGACTGATGCAGGATACATAAGAAGAGTAGTTTCATGTAAGAACATGGTGCGATAGACATATATAGTATGTACCAAAAACAGGAAGGCATGTCATATTCACATGTATCATGTATAAGCTAAGCAGATGCAGTTTACACTAATTAGAAGCAATACAAGCTAGACACCATATGCAACACGTAACCAGATATCACACTGCCATGTTAGAGCAAGCACCTTGGATGGTGGAGTAGGGGAGCGGAGACTTGGAACTTGAAATGCACTAGTAGTACGAGGAGAATCCATACAGATGCTTCGTTTATGTTGCTATAGAGGACCACCATCATCGCCTTCCTTACTCTTTTCCTTCCTCTTTTTTGATTTTGCCTTGTCAAGTCAAATCCACAAGAAAAAGGAATAAAATTTGCTCTTCAGAACTAATTGATGCATGATACCGACGAACACTACTTTCATGTAAGGTAGCCGCATGATAGGAGGATGGAATATTTATGAAAAACAGGACGGCATGACATATTGACATGTATGATGTATAAAGTGTGAACTAAGCACAAGGTGTTTGAACTAGTTAAAAGCAATGCAAGCTAGAAACCATATGAAAGATGAAACCTATATCACTCTGCCAAATTAAAAGGGTAGCCTCATAAATGTATTTGACCAAATTATAAGCAATACATGGTAACACGCTAGAAATCATATGCAATATGCAATGAATAAAGGTGTCTCATCGTAAGTGATTGATGCAGGATACAGAAGAGAGGTAGTTTCATGTAAGAACATGGTTAACAGATAGATGTATTATGAACCAAAAATAGGAAGGCATGTCATATTCATAGGTATAATGTGTAAACTAGGCAGATGCAATTTACCCTAATTAGAAGATTACAAGCTAGACACCATATGCAATATGCACCCACATATCACACTCCGAAGTTAGATCAAGCACCTGCCATGTTGGTGTAGGGTAAATGCGGTCTTTGTCGGTGTCAAAACCGGCGGATTTCTGGTAGGGGGTCCCGAACTGTGCGTCTAAGGCTAATGCTAACAGGAGGCGGGGGACACAATGTTTACCTAGGTTCGGACCCTCTCTATGGAGGTAATACCCTACTTCTTGCTTGATTGATCTTCATGAATATGAGTATTACAAGAGTTGATCTACCATGAGATCGTAACGGCTAAACCCTAGAAGTCTAGCCTATGAGGATATGATAATTGTGGCCAAACCCTAGAAGTCTAAACCCTCCCGTTTATATAGACACCGGGGGAGCTAGGGTTGTACAAAGTCGGTTACAGAGAAAGGAATTTACATATCCGAATTGCCAAGCTTGCCTTCCACGCCAAGGAGAGTCCCATCCAGACACGGGACGAAGTCTTCTATCTTGTATCTTCATAGTCCAATAGTCCGACCAAAGTATATAGTCCGGCTGTCAGAGGACCCCTTAGTCCAAGACTCCCTCAGTAGCCCCTGAACCAGGCTTCAATGATGATGAGTCCGGCGCGCAGATTGTCTTCAGCATTGCAAGGCAAGTTCCTTGTCCGAATACTTCAAAGTAAATTCCGAACACAAGAATCGTGTCCGGCTCTGCAAAACAAGTACCACACACAACCATAGAGAGTATAATATTTCACCAGTCCAATCCGCTGGCAAATTTTTTGTAGCGTGACATCACGCCACTGCCCGACCATTATTCGAACCGTTTTTTAGCCTGCCGCTCCATATTTCGAGGTGCAGTTGCATTAGCATGTCTTGTCGAAGCAGAGATAGTGTCCCCTTATCACGGGATTCTCATCAATACGGGCATGGGTAACCCAACTATGCCATCTGCACGGCGCTTGGGGAATAGGCGGATTTCAAGGCTAGCAAGGAGGCGCATAACTATTATTGCCTTTATAAGGGGATAAGGGTTCATCCTTGTTTACCCTCGCCTTCTCCTTCCTCTACCCATCCATTCTCGAGCTCCTAGTGCCCAAGCTCTAGCTTTCTCCGCCCAAAAAAGCACTACAACCATGTCCGGATCCGGAGCTGGAGGCAAGTGGATGGCCTCCTCCGTCAAGAAGAAGGACATCAAGGAGCTCCGGGAGGCCGGGTACCTGGCCAAGGAGATCGTTCACCGACTCCCGGCCAAGGGACATATCGTCCTTACTTTAGAGCCCCATGAGAGGGTTGTGTTTCTCACACACTTCGTCTGCGGGCTAGGATTCCCTCTCCACCTATTCGTCCGCGGACTGATGTTTTACTACGGGATGGACTTCCATGATCTGGCCCCTAACTCTATCCTCAACATCTCGACATTTATTGTCGTGTGCGAGGCCTTTCTCCGCATCCCACCTCACTTTGGCCTATGGCTGAAGACCTTCAATGTGAAGCCGAAGGTGGTGAGCGGCCAACAAGCGGAGTGCGGAGGTGGCATGGTGGGCAAGATGCCCAATGTCACCTGGCCCAAAGGCTCCTTTGTGGAGACGGTGAAGGGGTGACATTAGGGGTGGTTCTACATCACCGAGCCGCGTGACACCAACTGGGCGGCGGCCCCCGCGTTCCGATCCGGAGTCCTGATGCGGCTCACCTCCTGGCAAGAGAAGGGCCTGCCCTGGGGCTCTCCAGACGAGCTGACAGCGCTCCAGACATGTGTCCATAGCATGATTACTAAGAAAGTCAAGCTTGTCAACGTGATCCAGGTCATGCTCGTCCATCGGATTCTTCCGTGCCAACGCCGAACTTGCTATCTGTGGGAGTTTGATTCGGCCAAGCACCAAACCCTACTAGAGCTCTTCGGCACGATGCACGAAGAAATCTGGAAAGTGCTCTTCAAGGCCAGCGAGGTGTCGGCGGCCACGGACGAGGACCGTGGGCACGACCTAACTCACCCAGCTAATCCGGTAAGTTCTCTCATGTTTTAAAGGTGTACCCTCTACTTGCATATTAGAGGAAGGCATCTAAGTCTCCCTATCGATTATTTCAGGACTGGACAGAGAGAGCGGAGAAGATTAACTGTCCGGCTTAGCTGCCTGAAGGCCCAGAGACTCCGCTCCTAACGAAGACGCTGTTTCCGGCGCCTTACAAGGTGCCGAAGAAGAAGGCCAAGGGGACCAGAAGTGGTCTCCGCAATAAGGGCACTTCGGACATGACGTCCGAAGACGCCGAGGCACGCTCCTCAGCCGAAGACAACGAGGAAGAGGAGGAAGAGGTAGAAATCAACTCCCCTCCTGTAGGGAAAAAAAGAAAAGGACGACCCCCACGCATCCAGAGGCCGAGGCGTCCAAGAAAGGGAAAGCTTCCTTTCCGGATAGCTCCACCACAGCCACCAATAGCAGCTGGGAGTGGAAGCCCAGGGAGAAGCCCCTGGCCGAATCGTAAGTGTCAGGACATGTATTTGTATCCGGATTCTTTACTCTATTTTTTAATGTGCTTACGTTATGCACTTGCAGTCCGGCTCAGTCCCGCCTCGAGTAGTCCTCATCAGAGGATTCGCTGGACCCAGCGGCGATGAACAGCGAGACCCTTCCGTCGGCCACCTCTCCCCGAGACCTGGATGGCGCCGAAGCATCGTCCTGAAGGATCCCCGTCCCGGGAGAGAATCCGGCGGCCGTCCGGGAGGCGCTAGAGGGTGAAGCCTTGGCTGCCGGACACATGGGGGAGCACATCCTCATGGATACTGATGATGGGGGCCATACTCAGTTCGACCCTCATCCGAATATAATTTCGGAGACCCCTACGGTTTCGGAATCAGGCGAGCAGCCCCCTTCGAAGGGAAGGGGCGCGCCTATTCCGCCGGTGACCTCTGTCCAACCAGGGGCACCAGACAGGTTTCTGGAAGTGTTGAGAGGTGCTTCCATTGCTGACGAACACCGTACCCTAATGGGTACGGTGATTGGGAAGGTCTAGTCCATGAAAAGCGAATTGAACGATGCCTGCACTAGCCTTCTAACAGGCTTTGAGGTAAGTAATGCAATTGTAAAGATATTGTCACAGTATAGATAGTAGCCCTTGATGATCTGTACGGTGTTCGGAAAGAAAAGCCGAACAGAGGATCAAAAACAATTTTCGCAGGAGTCTAACATAATATGTCTATGTGAATAAGCAGCGTCGCTGCTGGCTGCTGCCGCTCATACTGTAGAGGTCTCCAGACTGAAGCAGAACATGGAGCGGGCTGAGGAAGAGCTCGGCCTCATGAATAAGAAGCTGGAGGACAACCAAGGTATGCAGTAACATGTGCATATGTTTAGGAAGGATGAAAGGTTCGTGCTGAATAAAGTGTCATGAACTTTATTAGGTGCCACAGCCGAGGTGGCGGCCCTCAAGAAGGCATTGGCCGAGGCCGAGGACAAAGCGGCCAAGGAACGCGCCGCGCGCGAGAAGCAGGAGGCCCGTGTCAGCGAGGCCCAACAAGAGCTCCAGGACGCCGTCAAGAAGTACGAGTCCTTAGAGCGTGATTCAAAGACTCAAGAGTCCGAACTTGCCAATGCCCGCCAGAGCGCACAAGATGCCCGAGCCGAAGCCCAGAGCGCCTCCAGGAAATCCAGGCGGCCAAGAAGATATCGGCGGGTAAGGCTTTTATTATGCAAAGCAAGTTTGTGAAGGAAAGGTTCCTTTTATTTACCCGAATTTGGAGCTCTCCAGGAGCGTTTGCGGATCCGTCGCGCAGCATATCAGATGCTGCAGAGTTCTATCGAGCCAAAGAAGGGAGCTCTACGGAGAAGCTGTTCTGGTCTCAATACCTTGGACTAGAACATCCGGTGCCCTTTAGCGACCAGCTGAAATAGTTGGTCGAGCTGCACAAGGCGGCTGAACTAGCCATGAAGGACCTAATAGTCCGGCTATGGCCTGCTCAGCCCATGCCCAACAGCTACTTCGGACTCGTGAAGCGTCTTGTGGGTTCCTGCCCACGGCTTGAAGTCATAAAGCGGTCTGTCTGCATTGAAGGTGCACGGATGGCCTTTGCCCGCGCCAAGATGCAATGGGCGAAGATGGATGCCAAGAAGCTGATGACCGAGGGGCCGTCTGAGGGAAAGGAGCACCACCGACCTGAGCTATATTTTGATGGTGTCCTGGAGGGATCCCGCCTTGTGGCGGAGCAATGTGCGAAGGATGTTATATTCCCATGAAAACATTCGTGTTATCCTGTCCTGTAATATGAAACAAGGTCGTTATGTAATATAATGCTTGTTACTTTAGAACTTTACGTCCTGTGCTGCCGTTTATGAAATCTGAGAGTTGGCCAGTCATCGGCTTCTGTCCCCATGTAGATAGTACGAGGGTGTTTGGGATAAATCTAAACACTCTTTGCTCTACATTCTGGTCCTTAAAGGAGGTGTTTAGCACAACAAACAAGGCAATCAGACTATACGGCTTTCTCACCCTCACTTAGCCATAGGACTTTGACAATGAAAATTTTGGTGCAGCCCCTGGTATTCAGAAGGCCGAACTTGGGGCACTATACACGCCTAATTGGATAAGAATCGATTCCTCGCACAAAGCGGAAAAATCTCTAAGGATTTGAGAACTTCTCGAACAGCTAACCAGCTCTCGCTGCATCATGACAGTCAATTTTTGGCTTTCTCTACTAAGGTGCTCGTCCGGAAGAACCCGGACACAATTGCAGTAGTTCTACCTTTATTACCCTAGCCGATATAGCGGAACGTAATGTAGTAAGCACAGGAGCCGGCCAACCCAACTATTGACCAAAGACATGATTCGGAGCTGATGCATATAATGCTATAAGTTTGGGGTGCCAAACTATACTGTAAAAGTGTTCAAACTTTATTGTCGTATTGCGGGGCGTGATGAAGCCTCTGGCAAAGTAATGCGTACCAGAGTGTACGGGTGCAATTGATAAAAAAATACAAAGACAAGGAAAAAATCAAGTAATAAGCTGACGCTGCAAATTATTTTCCATTGTAATTTGATTAATACGTCGAGGCGTACTTGTACAAATAATGCGATAAGCAAGTAAGGCTATTTAACATGCCACTACCAAGGGTGAGCTCCGTGCGGGTATTTAAAACAGGTATAATGATCATTAGCAGAGACCACCTGGGAATTCCCTTGTTCGTCAAAGCCCCTAGCCTTCTTGGTGCATCCGTCCCGCAATGGGTCCAATGATCAGGTTATCAGAGAAGCCTCAAGAAGAGAAAAACCTGAAAGAAAGAGAAAAAGTGAAGGTATGCGGATCCGGGGGCGGTCGAGCCGCATTGTGGACCACGGTCTAGCTATGCCTCCGTCCATGCCCATGGTATTTTAAGTGCAAAGTTATGTATGCGCAGCACACATGTCACCGCTTGATCGGAACTGGGACGGAGGCCGGATAGCTAGTCGATCTCTGGACGAGCTAGACCGTCCTACCGCAGGGTAGTTCGGACTCGCTTGACGGTGTCTGGGGGCTTTACTGCCGAATTGAGGTTCTGCCTAAAAAGGCTACTCTGTACTTCTGCTGCAAGGGCCGCGGTGTGCTCCTCAGTTCGGAGGGAGCGCTCCGTATTTCCATTGACCGTTATTACACCGCGTGGTCCGGGCATCTTGAGCTTGAGGTAGGCATAGTGCGACACCATATTGAATTTAGCGAATGCGGTTCGTCCAAGCACTGCATGATAACCACTGCGGAAAGGGACGATATCAAAGATTAACTCTTCGCTTCAGAAATTATCCGGGGATCCGAAGACCACTTCCAGTGTGATTGAGCCCGTGCAACAGGCCTCTACACCTGGTATGACACCTTTAAAGGTGGTTTTTGTGGGCATGATCCTTGAGGGATTGATACCCATTTTGTGCACTGTATCCTCATAGAGCAGGTTCAGGCTGCTGCCACCATCCATGAGGACTCGCGTGAGATGGAATCCATCAATAATTGGGTCAAGGACCAGTGCGGCTGAACCGCCATGACGGATACTGGTCAGGTGATCCCTGCGATCGAAGGTGGTCGGACAGGAGGACCATGGGTTGAACTTTGGGGCGACTGGCTCCATCGCGTAGACGTCCCTGAGTGCACGCTTGCGCTCCTTCTTGGGGATATGGGTGGCGTATATCATGTTCACCGTTTTAACATGGGGAGGGGATTTCTTCTATCCCCCTGTGTTCGGTGGTCGGGGTTCCGCGTCATCGTCGTTGCTTTGAGACCCTTTCTCCTTGTTTTCGGCATTTAACTTGTCGGCCTGTTTGAAAACCCAATATTCTCTGTTGGTATGTGATACGTCTCCGTCGTATCTATAATTTTTCATTGTTCCATGCCAATATTATCCAACTTTCATATACTTCTGGCAACTTTTTATATTATTTTTTGGGACTAACATATTGATCCAGTGCCCAGTGTCAGTTCCTGTTTGTTGCATGTTTTATGTTTCACAGAAACCCAATATCAAACGGAGTCCAAATAGGATAAAAACGGACGGAGAATTATTTTGGAATATTTGTGATTTTTGGGAGGAAGAATCAACACGAAACGGTGCCCGAGGTGTCCACGCGAGTGGCCCACGCCACCACTCCAGGTGGGCGCGCCCCCCACTCTTGTGGGCCACCCGTAAGGCGGTTGAAGCCCTTCTTTGGCCGCAAGAAAGCTAATTTTTGGAAAACAATCTAGGCGAAGGTTTCAATCCAATCGAAGTTACGCATCTCCAGATATAAAGGAAACGGTGCCAGGGAAGAATTCCAGAATGCAGAAACAGAGAGATAGATCCAATCTTGGAGGGGCTCTCGCCCCTCCCAAGCCATGGGAGCCAAGGACCAGAGGGGAAACCCTTCTCCCATCTAGTGAGGAGGTCAAGGAAGAAGAAGAAGAAAGGGGGGCTCTCTCCCCCTTGCTTCCAGTGGCGCCGGAACGCCGCCGGGGGCCATCATCATCACCGCGATCTTCACCAACACCTCTGCCATCTTCACCAACATCTACATCACCTTCCCCCCTCTATCTACAGCAGTCCACTCTCCCGCAACCCGCTATACCCTCTACTTGAACATGGTGCTTTATGCTTCATATTATTTTCCAATGATGTGTTGCCATCCTATGACGTCCGAGAAAATTTTCGTTGTCCTATCGGTGATTGATGAATTGCTATGATTGGTTTGAGTTGCATGTTTTATTGTTGGTGCTGTCCTATTGTGCCCTCCGTGTCGCACAAGCGTGAGGGATTCCCGTTGTAGGGTTTGCAATATGTTTATGATTTGCTTATGGTGGGTGGCGTGAGTGACAGAAGCACAGACCCGAGTAAGTAGGTTGTTTGCGTATGGGATAAAGGGGACTTGATACTTTAATGCTATGGTTGGGTTTTACCTTAATGAATCTTTAGTCTTTGCGGATGCTTGCTAGAGTTCCAATCATAAGTGTGTATGATCCAAGTAGAGAAAGTATGTTAGCTTATGCCTCTCCCTCAAATAGAATTGCAATAATGATTACCGGTCTAGTAAAGTAGTCAATTGCCTAGGGAAAATTTCACAACTCTTACCACCACTTTTCCACACTCGCTATATTTACTTTATTGCTTATTTATTTAAACAGCCCCTAGTCTATATTTACACGCTCCTTATTATCTTGCAAACCTATCCAACAACACCTACAAAGTACTTCTAGTTTCATACTTGTTCTAGGTAAAGCGAACGTCAAGCGTGCGTAGAGTCGTATCAGTGGCCAATAGGACTTGAGCGAGTATTTGTTCTACATTTAGCTCCTCGTTGGGTTCGACACTCTTACTTACCGAAAGAGGCTACAACTATCCCGTATACTTGCGGGTTATCAAGACCTTTTTCTGGCGCTGTTGCCGGGGAGTCATAGTGTGGGGTGAATATTCTTGTGTGTGCTTGTTTGCTTTATCACTAAGTAATTTTTATTTTCTGTTCTAAGTTGTTCTCTATCTTTAGTTATGGATATGGAACACGAAATACCAAAAAAATTAGGTGTATTTGCTACTCATGGAGATGGGGTAGCTCCTAAAACCCTCGATTCTCATTATGTGAAAGATATTATGTACTACTTTGGTAATCTTGAGAAAACCCCATTCAACTTTATAATGGGAGACACGTTGGATCAACGTGAATACTTTAGGGATTATTGCTTTACACAAAAAGGGAAACTATTATGGGATCAAATTAATATGTTGCGTTGGTATGCTCGTGAACTATGCATGAGATATGATATTACTTGTTGCTCTAGGATGAAGGCTCCACACCTTCCCTTTTCATGCAAATTTAATGATAATGAAACCTTAGCTTCTTATGCTAATGGTATCTATGATTACTATGATGTGGAACAAATAGAAGAATTTGTTGCTTTTAAGGCTGCTTATGAAATTGAATCTTTGTTTGAAAAGTATGAAGCTTTAGATGATGATGTTTATAGGCCTGAAAATCTTGCTATACTTAGATATTGCTATGAAAATTATGAATACAATTACAATATTAATGCATTTATTAAGGAAGTCTCCGCTGTCCAAGAAGAGATTAATATTTTGCAGGAAGCTATGGAAGAAGAAATTGATGAAACTATGAGCTCATTGGACGAAAAAGATGATGAGGAGAGCGAAGAACAAAAGGAGGAAGAGCGGATTGATCACCCGTGCCCACCTTCTAATGAGAGTAACTCTTCAACTAATACATTGTTTAATTCCCCTTCGTGCTTACCGAAGGATGATTGCTATGATGATTGCTATGATCCCGTTGATTCTCTTGAAATATCCCTTTTTGATGATGCTTGCTATGCTTGTGGCCAAGATGCCAATATGAATTATGCTTATGGAGATGAACTTGCTATATTTCCTTATGTTAAACATGAAATTGTTGCTATTGCACCCACGCATGATAGTCCTATTATCTTTTTGAATTCTCCCAACTACACTATATCGGAGAAGTTTGTGCTTATTAAGGATTATATTGATGTGTTGCGTTTTACTAATACACATGATGATTTTGATAGATATAATATCCATGTGCTTGCTGCTCCTACTTGCAATTATTATGAGAGAGGAACTATATCTCCACCTCCCTATGTTTCCAACACGATAGAATTGCAAGAAACTGATTATACTATGCATTGGCCTTTACTTGGTGTGCATGAATTGTTCTTTTATGACATGTCGATGCATAGGAAGAGAGTTAGACTTCTCATTTCTTGATATATGTTACTTTGTGCTCACTACTAAATTACAAATCATTGTTAATTAAAATTGGCTTTGATATACCTTGGGATCCGGGTGGATTCATTACCTGAGCACTAAATGCCTAGCTTAATGGCTTTAAAGAAAGCGCTGCCAAGGAGACAACCCGGAAGTTTTAGAGAGTCATTTATTTCTGTTGAGTGCTTTTATATAGTTTAAAAAACAAAATAAAGAGGGGAACCTAAAACTTTTTCAAAAAGGAAAGTGAAAGTGAGAGAGACAAGCATTGTTGAATTGGGAGTTAGCCTTGAACTTTGTTCATGCTCACAGAAACTTTGTGAATATTGATTACAGAAACTTTTCAACAAAAATAATTATCCACTTGTAAAATTCCATTGTATTATAAAAATAATGTGCCAAGGTTTGCCTTTAGGATGTTTACAATGCTTGTGGTTTGTACGGTGCAGGACAGAAACTATGGCTATAGTTCGCGATTTTACATTTTTAACTAGAACGTCAAAAGGTTCTGATTCTTTTTGCACTGTCTTTCTGTATAACTTTTTATTTTTCCTAATTTTTGTATAATTGTTGGGATACCAGAAGTATGGTGGATGTTCAGATTTCTACAGACTGTTCTGTTTTTGACAGATTCTGTTTTTGATGCATAGTTTGCTTGTTTTGATGAATCTATAAATTTATATTAGTGGATTAAGCCATGGAAACATTATACTACAGTAGACACAATGCAAAAACAAAATTTGAATTGGTTTGCAACAATACTTATAGTGGTGATTTGCTTTGTTATACTAACGGATCTTACCGAGTTTTTTGTTGAAGTTTTGTGTGGATGAAGTGTCTAAACGAGGAGGTCTAGATATGAGGAAAAGGAAGAGAGGCAAGAGCTCAAGCTTGGGGATGCCCGAGGCACCCCAAGTAAATATTCAAGGAGACTCAAGCGTCTAAGCTTGGGGATGACCCGGAAGGCATCCCCTCTTTCTTCAACAAGTATCAGTATGTTTTCGTATTCGTTTCGTTCGTGCATTATGTGCAAGTCTTGGAGCGTCTTTTGCATTTAGTTTTCATTTTTCTTCTATGCACCATGCTGGTATGAGATGTCTTTGGTTGATTTATAGAATTCTCATTGCACTTCACTTAAATCTTTTGAGCATGGCTTTATAGAATGCTTCACGTGCTTCACTTATATCATTTGAAGTTTGGATTGCCTGTTTCTCTTCACATAGAAACACGCCATTTGTAGAATGCTCTTTTGCTTCACTTATATTTGTTAGAGCGTGGGCATATCTTTTGTAGAAAGAATTAAACTCTCTTTCTTCACTTATATCTATTTAGAGAGATTAAAGGAATTGGTCATTCACATGGTTAGTCATAAAATCCTACATAAACTTGTAGATCACTGAATATGATATGTTTGATTCCTTGCAATAGTTTTGCGATATAAAGATGGTGATATTAGAGTCATGCTAGTGGGTGGTTGTGGATTGTAGAGACACTTGTGTTGAGGTTTGCAAGTCCCGAAGCATGCACGTATGGTAACCGTTGTGTGACAAATTTGAAGCATGGGGTGTTTCTTTGATTGTCTTCCTTATGAGTGGCGGTTGGGGACGAGCGATGGTATTTTCCTACCAATCTATCCCCCCTAGGGGCATGCATAGTAGTACTTTGCTTCGAGGGCTAATAAACTTTTGCAATAAGTATATGAGTTCCTTATGACTAATGTGAGTCCATGGATTATACGCACTTTTACCTTTCCATCATTGCTAGCCTCTTCGGTACCGTGCATTGCCCTTTATCACCTCGAGAGTTGGTGCAAACTTTGCCGGTGCATCCAAACCCCGTGATATGATACACTCTATCACACATAAACCTCCTTATATCTTCCTCAAAACAGCCACCATACCTACCTATCATGGCATTTCCATAGCCATTCCAAGATATATTGCCATGCAACTTCCATCATCATCATATACATGACTTGAGCATTCATTGTCATATTGCTTTGCATGATCGTAAGATAGCTAGCATGATGTTTTCATGGCTTGTCTTTTTTTGATGTTATTGCTACGCTAGATCATTGCACATCCCAGTACACCGCTGGAAGCATTCATATAGAGTCATATCTTTGTTCCAGTATCGAGTTGTAATATCGAGTTGTAAGTAAATAAAAGTGTGATGATCATCATTATAGAGCATTGCCCCATGAAAAAAAAGAAAAAAACAGAAAGGCCAAAGAAGCCTAAATAAAAAAGGGGGCCAAAGAAGCCCACCCAAAAGGAAAAAAAAGAAAAAGGAAAAAAAGAAAAGAAAAGAAAAAAGAAAAGGGGCAATGTTACTATCCTTTTTCCACACTTGTGCTTCAAAGTAGCACCATGTTCTTCATATAGAGAGTATCTTATGTTGTCACTTTCATATACTAGTGGGAATTTTTCATTATAGAACTTGGCTTGTATATTCCAACGATGGGCTTCCTCAAATGCCCTAGGTCTTCGTGAGCAAGCAAGTTGGATGCACAACCACTAGTTTCCTTTGTTGAGCTTTCATACATTTATAGCTCTAGTGCATCCGTTGCATGGCAATCCCTACTCCTCGCATTGACATCAATTGATGGGCATCTCCATAGCCCATTGATTAGCCGCGTCGATGTGAGACTTTCTCCCTTTTTTGTCTTCTCCACATAACCTCCATCATCATATTCTATTCCACCTATAGTGCTATATCCATGGCTTGCGCTCATGTATTGAGTGAGGGTTTAAAAAGTTGAAGCGCGTTAAAAAGTATGAACCAATTGCTCGGCTTGTCATCGGGGTTGCGCATGATGGGGGCATTTAGTGTGACGAAAATGAAGCATGACCAAACTATATGATTTTGTAGGGATAAGCTTGCTTTGGCCTTGTTGTTTTGAAAAGACATGATTGCTTTATTGGTACGCTCGAAGTATTATTGTTTTTATGTCAAATGATAGACTATTGCTTTGAATCACTCGTGTCTTAATATTCATGCCATGATTAGACATATGATCAAGATTATGCTAGGTAGCATTCCACATCAAAAATTATTATTTTTATCATTTACCTACTCGAGGACGAGCAGGAATTAAGCTTGGGGATGCTGATACGTCTCTGTCATATCAATAATTTTTGATTGTTCCATGCCAATATTATCCAACTTTCATATACTTTTGGCAACTTTTTATATTATTTTTTCGGACTAACATATTGATCCAGTGCCCAGTGCCAGTTCCTGCTTGTTGCATGTTTTATGTTTTGCAGAAACCCAATATCAAACGGAGTCCAAATGGGATAAAACGGACAGAGAATTATTTTGGAATATTTGTGATTTTTGGGAGGAAGAATCAACGCGAAACGATGCCCGAGGTGGCCACGGGAGTGGCCCACGCCACCACTCCAAGTGGGCGCGCCCCCCACTCTTGTGGGCCACCCGTAAGGCGGTTGATGCTCCTCTTTGGCCGCAAGAAAGCTAATTTTTGGAAAATGATCTGGGCGAAGGTTTCAGTCCAATCGGAGTTACGGATCTCCAGATATAAAGAAAATGGTGCGAGGGAAGAATTCCAGAACGCAGAAACAGAGAGATAGATCCAATTCGGAGGGGATCTCGCCCCTCCCAAGCCATGGGAGCCAAGGACCAGAGGGGAAACCCTTCTTCCATCTAGGGAGGAAGTCAAGGAAGAAGAAGAAGAAACAGGGGCTCTCTCCCCCTTGCTTCCGGTGGCGCCGGAACGCCGCCGGGGGCCATCATCATCACCATGATCTTCAGCAACACCTCCGCCATCTTCACCAACATCTCCATCACCTTCCCCCCTCTATCTACAGCGGTCCACTCTCCCGCAACCCGCTGTACCCTCTACTTGAACATGGTGCTTTATGCTTCATATTATTTTCCAATGATGTGTTGCCATCCTATGATGTCTGAGTAGATTTTCGTTGTCCTATCGGTGATTGATGAATTGCTATGATTGGTTTGAGTTGCATGCTTTATTATTGGTGTTTTCCTATTGTGCCCTCCGTGTCGCGCAAGCGTGAGGGATTCCCGCTGTATGGTTTGCAATATGTTTATGATTTCTTTATGGCAGGTGGCGTGAGTGACAGAATCACAGACCCAAGTAAGTAGGTTCTTTGTGTATGGGATAAAGGGGACTTGATACTTTAATGCTATGGTTGGGTTTTACCTTAATGAATCTTTAGTATTTGCGGATGCTTGCTAGAGTTCCAATCATAAGTGCATATGATCCAAGTAGAGAAAGTATGTTAGCTTATGCCTCTCCCTCAAATAGAATTGCAATAGTGATTACCGATCTAGTAAAGTAGTCAATTGCCTAAGGACAATTTCACAACTCTTACCACCACTTTTCCTCACTCGCTATATTTACTTTATTGCTTCTTTATCTAAACAGCCCCTAGTCTATATTTACACGCTCTTTATTATCTTGCAAACCTATCCAACAACACCTACAAAGTACTTCTAGTTTCATACTTGTTCTAGGTAAAGCGAACGTCAAGCGTGAGTAGAGTTGTATCAGTGGACGATAGGACTTGAGAGAGTATTTGTTCTACCTTTAGCTCCTCATTGGGTTCGACGCTCTTACTTATCGAAAGAGGCTACAACTATGCCGTATACTTGCGGGTTATCTGTATGATTGGCTGGTTTATCAGGAGTGCCATGGATTTGGCATGGTCGGTCTAGTATGCAGTCCAGACTGGACGGGCCCGGATTGTTTCTCTTAAAAATGGCTTCTTCCTTTGACCGAACTTAGAGCCACTGAATCCGGCATTGACCTCCATGTCTTCGGTGTTGTCACTGTTGTTTTGACGCTTATGTCTATTGCGTTGGGGCTTACCGTTGCTGTTTCTGGCTTTAGAAGTGTCGGGTTCACTTGTATTGTTGTTGCTACAGGCTAGCCAGCTGTCTTCGGCCGCACAGAAGCGGGTCATGAGTGCCGTAAGGGCTGACATGGACTTCAGTTTTTCCTGGCCGAGGTGTCTGGCCAGCCATTCGTCGTAGATGCTGTGCTTAAAGGCCGCTAAGGCTTCGGCGTCCGGACAGTCGATGATCTGATTCTTTTTAGTTAGGAACCGAGTCCAGAATTTCCTGGCTGACTCTCCGGGCTATTGGATTATATGACTTAGGTCATCGGCATCCGGAGGTCGGACATATGTGCCTTGGAAGTTGTCGAGGAAGGCGCCCTCAAGTTCCTCCCAGCTGCCAATGGAGTTTTCGAGCAGACTGTTTAACCAGTATTTAGCTGGTCCCTTGAGTTTGAAGATCATCGCCGCGGGCCATATGAATGTGGAGAAGAAAATCCTCAATCCACACCACGGGGTCTGTTGTGCCATCATATGATTCGATGTTCACGGGTTTAAACCCTTCTGGGACATCACGTCCCATTACTTCATCAATGAGAAAAGGGGGTGTGCGGCGCCTCTATATCGGGCCAAGTCATGACGTAGCTCGGATGGGGCTCGTCTGTGGTTTTCGGCCCGGACGTGGTAATGTTTGTCACGTTCAACCAGATGGCCATCATCACGCGTCGAGGCACGCCCCCGTGATCCATAGATTGATCTTGTCTGACCTGCTCTCTTTTCCAAATTGCGTCGCAGGTCATGTGTATATCCCCGAGCTGTTGTATTTCTGTTTGTTCGGTGAGGTAGCATGGGCTGGTGTTCGGCTTGAAGTGCCGCTTTGTCCCGGCCATGTGGTGGTCAGTTAGCCGTATTGTACCTTGGTAGGACGGGCTACAGCGCCTCGTCATCGAACTGTGGTAACAGTTTGCGCTTTGGGTAGCTTTTGGTTGGGCGCTCGAGGACATATTCCTCAGCTGCCAGGACATCAGTCCATCTTTCATTGGGCAGATCTTGATCAGCTTGAAGCTGCCGCTGCTTATTTTTCAGGCTTCTTGTAGTGGCAATTAGCTGATGCTTGAAGCGTTCCTGTTCGGCGGGCTCTTCACACACGATGAAGTATTCGTCACCGAGGCTAACCTCGTCCTCGAAGAGCGGAAGGTACTTGCTATCCTCTGAGCTTTTGTTCACGGCTTGTTCGCCAGGGCTGACTCGCCCATCATCCCGTTCCTCCTGTTCGAAGGTCGGCTCAATGGGGTCTTCATTGTTTTCAACACCGTCCAGAGTGTTGTCCTCTTCTATAACGATATTGCTGTTTTTACCACGGCATGGCTTAGACTAGCGCCGCTGACGTCGGTGCTTTGGCCGTATCTCAGGAGGTTTATCCTCGACTGGATTTTCATTGTCGCCGTTATTTTCTTTGGGTGTGTCCACCATGTATATGTCGTACGAGGAGGTGGCTGTCCAACGCCCTGTAGGCAGTGGTTCCTGATCCTCTCCAGCATCGTCGTCCATGCCGTCGATGTCTTCGGAGTCGTAGTCAAGCATGACGGTTAAGTCGTCGACAGTGGCTATAAAGTGGGTAGTGGGTGGGGAACGAATTTCTTCATCATCCACTTCCTGTTCGAGCCAGACATAGTTCGGCCAAGCGTTCCCCGACAAGGAGAGGGATTTTAGTGAGCTTAACACATCGCCAAAAGGCGAGTGCTGGAAGATGTCCGCAGAGCTGAACTCCAAGACCGACGCTCAATCAGATCGATCGACGCGGGTGCACACGGTCCGAAACCCATGGCCGGAGACAAGTCCGAGGTTCCGATGATGCAAGGCCAGCTCGATGTTGGGCCTGTGTGCGGCTCGAGCGCCACTGAGTCTGCGGCCTCCATGGCGGGGTTAAGCATCCCGTCTTCGGACGACGTAGTCCACTCCGGCTCTAGGGATAGGGCGGTCACAGGTGCTATCTCGTGCTTGCGGCCCGATGACAGATCTAGGTCATGTTCATCATGGTGGCCAAGGATAGCCATCATGGGCCTTAATCCGTCGAAGATCAAGTCTCCGCGGATATCGGCCACAAAATTCAGGCTTCCAAATCTGACCTGATGGCCAGGGGCGTAGCTATCGATCTGCTGTATATGGCCAAGTGAGTTGGCCCGCAGTGCAAAGCCGTCAAATACGAAGATCTGTCCGGGGAGGAAGGTCTCCACCCCCCCGACTGCGTTGTTGTAGATGATTGATGGAGCCATCAAGCCTATCTTCGATGACATAGTGGACCTCTCAATGAAAGCACCAATGTCGGTGTCAAAACCGGCGGATCTCGGGTAGGGGGTCCCGAACTGTGCGTCTAAGGCTAATGGTAATAGGAGGCGGGGGACACAATGTTTACCCAGGTTCGGGCCCTCTCTATGGAGGTAATACCCTACTTCCTACTTGATTGATCTTGATGAATATGAGTATTACAAGAGTTGATCTACCACGAGATCATAATGGCTAAACCCTAGAAGTCTAGCCTATGAGGATAGGATAGTTGTGGCTAAACCCTAGAAGTCTAAACCCTCTGGTTTATATAGACGCTGGGGGAGCTAGGATTGTACAAAGTCGGTTACAGAGAAAGGAATCTACATATCTGAATCGCCAAGCTTGCCTTCCACGCCAAGGAGAGTCCCATCCGGACATGGGACGAAGTCTTCTATCTTGTATCTTCATAGGCAATAGTCCGACCAAAGTATATAGTCCGGTTGTCTGAGGACCCCTTAGTCCAGGACTCCCTCAGTCTTCAAGTACAAAGCTACATTCAATATATTCATTTAGGCATGTTGTTTCTTGAGAATCATGTGGGGAGGATGAAACTGCATTCTAAAGAAGAGTAGCGTGTGTCATACTAACCCACGGGCGTGACTGTCCCATCATAAGTGATAGATGCAGGATACACAAGAACAATAGTTTGATGTAAGAACATGGTGTGATAGGCAGATGTAGTATGTACCAAAAACAGGAAGGCGTGTCATATTCACATGTATAATGTGTAAGCTAAGGAGATGCAATTTATCAAATTAGGAGCAATACAAGCTAGGCACCATATGCAACATGCAACCAGATATCACACTGCCATGTTAGAACAAGCGCCTGGGGCTGTGGAGTAGGGGAGATGAGTTTTGGAACTTGCACTGCAGTAGGAATAGTAGGAGAATCTGCAGAGACCATCAATTTCGGTTCCTCCAAAGGACCACCATCATTTTGTGGCTTCGTCCTTTTAGATTTTTCCTTGTCAAGTGAACACACAAGAAAAAGGAATGAAATTCGCACTTCCAAATTCGTTGATGCATGATATTGACGAACACAACTTTTATGTAAGGCAACCACATTGTAGGAGGATGGAATATGTACGAAAAACGCTAAGCAGAAGGCATTTGAACAAATTGGAAGCAATGCAATCTAGACACCATATGAAAGATCCAACAAAAATCACTCTACCAAGTTAGATGTGTCTCATTATAAGTGGCACTTCAACAAATTAGAGGCAATACATGTTTGAAATGATATGCAAGATGCAACCAATATTACACTGCCAACTTGAAGTTGTCTCGTGAGAAGTGGTTGATGAGGGATACATAAGAAAAGTAGTATGATGTAAGAACATGGTTAATAGAAATACGTAGTATGTACAAAAAATAGGAAGACATGTCATATTCACAGGTATAATGTGTTAACTAAGTAGATGCAATTTACCCTAATTAGAAGCATTACAAGGTAGACACCATATGCAACATGCAACCACATATCACATTGCCAAGTAAGAGCAAGAACCTTCGATGGTGGTGTAGGGGAATTGCGATCATCAACTAGAGAGCTACATTGACCATTTTCATTTATCCTTGTTGTTTATTGAGAATCATGTGGGGAGGATGACCCTACAGTCTTTAAAGAAGTAGTGCGTCTCACAGTAACCCACTAGGGTGACTATCCCATCATAAGTGATTGATGAGGGATACAAAAGAGCATTAGTTTGATGTACGAACATGGTTAATAGACAAATGTAGTATGTATCAAAAATAGGATCAAAGGTATAGTGTGTAAAGTAAGCAAATGCAATTTAACCAAATTGGAAGCTATACAAGCTAGACATGCAACATGCAACCACATTTGACAGCGCAAAATTAAAGAAAACACACGAGATGGTTTTGTGTGGCAATTAAGATCATCAACTGCAGAGCTACATTTACTGTCTCCATCTACTGACACTACAGCCATTAGAGCATTGAAACGCTTAGTGCTTATCTTCAAATTACACAGGAGCGACTTCTACCTTTTCTTTTGTGTACTCATCAACACCGCGTCAGAGTCTGAAATGCCCATGCATAAAAAAACAATAGTGTGAGTATGGGTGAAGTGTGTGCACAAGTAGTACAATGTAAAAGTAGCAGATTGCAGGTCGGTGAGAAATAAATGACGGGAGACATATGATAGCTCTACAACATGGCACACAAAATTACTAGATTCTAGGATTTTGAAATATGAGAACAGGGATGGCTGGGAACTACAGATGCTCCTCCCGGACACCACAAGGTGTGGTCCTATGAAAATAGCAGTCGACTGAAAACAAATAGGCCAGTCCATTTTTTCTACACCATTCGATGTACAAAGAACGGGGAGATCGCCTTCATCTACCTCAAGCCAGTCCGTGTTGACGATCTTCCTGGAAACACCAGCGACCACCGGCCTAGTCCCCTGCCTCCACCCTCATCTCGACCTCACTGCACCTCTGCGCTTGGCACCGACCCTCGGCCATCCCTTCAAGCGCCGCCGACCTCCATATTGGGCGCAAGCAGCTCCTGCGCCCCACACTCCTATGATAGACACTGATGCATCGCTTCCCCGACGAACAGGCGGACTAGGTGCTCCGCGCGCCTAAGTTGGTACTGCTTCTTTTAATTGCGAATCAGCTGACCCTGAATTCAAATCCAGGTGGGCTACTGACCTCTAGCCAAGGTGCAATAGTAAATGGGAGGAAACCTTGTGCATTTAGTATCACGGAGAAGATGCAGTAAGAAGCGCACAACTAGTTTCTTTTGTGGGATGAATACATTGTGAGCGGAGACGTAAGATTTGCAAGAATAAGGGAAGAGGAGTACCTCTTTTTGCTGGCACTGTTGTCTACTCCTTCTATTTTTCCAATGATCTCTTGTGGTTTGCTGGAAACGAGAAGTTGTCGAGGACGGTGGAGCCTTGGACGAACCCATGGACAAGTTGTTGAGTGTGGTGCGGTGGCTATCTATCGACGGCAGGGAACCAGATCCGAGGCGGCGAACGATGGCGTAGCGAGAATAGCTCTGGTGCGGTGGACAGTTATGACAGTGGAGCGGCAGCGGTGAGGCATAGGACGGCATGGTCGAAGTGGTTCTGGTACGGCGCACGTCAGTGTCGACATCGTGCAGGCAGCTCTGCCTCAGCTTGAGCTGCTAAGTACTTGAGGGCGTTGCGGTTGCAGTTGCGTTGGACGACGACGTCGGTGTACCGGCTCCGGCATGTTGGAGGAGGGTGGCGGTGGATTGGGCTCGATGGGGTGGAGGAAGAAGGAGGCTCGGGTTTCGCGGCTGGTGGAGAGGGTGTTTTGGCGCCCACGGAGTATGAAATGGGGAAACGGATGGGGGAATTAAGGGGGAACAATGTTTCGGTTTGGGACGTGCTTGTTTGAAATTTGGGGAATGTTACAAACTTTTCCCCCATCTAAAATTTCAGACATACTATGGGGCGAGGGTAGGACAATAATCTCAGGTGCCCCAAATGGTGGGCGGGATAGATTTCGGCCGAGCGCACGGGTGTTTAGGCGCCCATGGTGTATGAATGCTTCTCGGAGGCGGTTGAGACTGGTGTCTTGGTGAAGTTACAAACCTACCCCGGTTTAGAGCTTTGGACATCAGGCCGATAGGCTACATGGGCCAGAGTCAGGACAGTAATTTCCTACCACCAAACATTAGTCTCGCGCGGCTTCGGGTGACCAGAGGCTTATTTGGCGCTTCAATCAATATTTGGGAGCAGAAGGAGAGCATTAACGTTTTCGGTTCTCTTGAATTGAACTTTCAGGATTTGTCAAACTTCACAAATCTTGACTCCTGAAAATCCTAAAACTACGATTATTTTGGAATGGAGGGGGTACATTTGAATATACATTGTACACTACTGTATATTAAAAAATATGCATCTTACCTCAGTTCATGCATGGTTCCGGAAAATCTCCTTGGTTGCAAAAAAATAGTTAGACATGCGTATGAATATATAGCATGTTCAAACGCACAACAAAGATTGATACCCCCTTTTAGATCGAATTTACAAATGCCATTATCTTGGATTCAAATAGATGAACGCACTTCCTATGAATTTGAATCTTCAAAACCCACTTTATGTTGAATTCAACATGTATTCTATTTTGTAGCTAGCAATTTGGAATGTGTCCATGTAAGTGACAAATGTATAAAGTGCTTCACACTGATAACATGGAGTGCACTAATTAATGTTTATATATGAATTGCGAAAGCAACAGGTTGTCTGGATTTCAAACCACTCTCACTCTATGGATCGATAATATGAAATAAACATATGCACATGCTATAATTCAATAGAGTATGGGTGTCTAATTGACTGATGTTTGTTCATACGCAAATTGCAAAACTCATGATCTAATCCAAAAATAATAATGCCATTTATATTCTAATTTAATGCGTAGAACCTCATTTTACACGTAGATGCACTATGCCTCGGCCCATTGTCACACACGCGCTATATATCTCTCTATCTAATGCATAAATGCACACACTTTATATACATCAACATTTCTCTCTAACACATGCTCACAATCTCTCCCGGGATGTCAGGGTGTCTCACGCACACAATCTCTATATATCTCCATCTCTCTTTCTTACTACCATGTACCACTCTTTTCACTAATCTTAGTTGGAAAACACTATTTCTCTCACATGCATATATACACACGTGCAGTCTCTGCTAGTCCTCTATAGGCACATATATGTGCCTACGTGTCTCCCGCACGCACATTATTTTTAGGCCTCTCTCGCACACATTGCCCCCCCCACACACCTCTCTCTTAGTAGTTGACAGATATGATTCCATCAGATCATTCGGTAGGACATCCCTAATTGTTAGGTTGGATGGTAATACGAGGCAAAGTTTTACCCAAGTCCGGGCCCTTGCAGTTGAGGAAAAAGCCTACTCCTGGTACTGTATATTTGTGATAGGGTTGTGTACAAAGTACACATGAATACCAGGCATTGTGCGTGTGTGTATACTATCGACAAACTAGCCCCCGGGATTCTATAACATACTCGGTGCCTAGGGTTACAAATCGTATATAGTCGGCTTATCATCAGTGGGAATAGAGTCCTCCATGACTCTGGTAGCTTCATTTTGTACGCCGAGTCCTCCACATGGGTCTTCGTATAATGCGTCTCGGTCCAACCTATGTGGTGCAGGATGGAATCGACCCATGAGTCCACACGTTGACCCACCACAACTAGAAATGATGTGCCCACCACACCCCACAGGCAATCGGCCACTAAGAAAATAAGCATATACAATAGTATAGTATTATACATGAAAGTTAATTGCATGGTGCATCCAATAATATTTGTTCTGCATTGTGAATGTTTATATTTTCTCCCAAAATAATAGTCACGGTGTCGATGGGAAACGACACCTATGGGATCACTGGAATCCCTACTACGGTTGCGGGGCGCTGGATCGTGAGAAGAGCGGGACTAGTAGACAGCACAAAGGGGATTTACCCAGGTTTGGGCCGCAAAGATGTGTAAAACCATACGATCCTACTTCGGTGGATGTATTTAGTGTTCTTGAGCTCTCGAACTAGCTCTGGGTGCTCCAGGTTCGAAAGAGCCAAATCCTTCTCCCGTGCACCATGGGCCTCGTTTTATAGGCAAATGGGGCTGCCACAGTGGCACACGGGAGGTGGGAAGTGCTACAGCGCTGTGAGCTTATCGCTGGTATTATAGGACAAAGTGCATTTAATGCGAGGCTTAGGTGTCCATTCACTTTATCGAGGATGGGGGCGAGGCCCGTCCCGTCCGTCGCCACTCCTCCTTGCTTTGACACGCGCCCTGGCCAGCGATGCATGCGGTGCCATGTAGGCAGGCAGGCAGCTGAGGTGGCGCGGTGGTGGAGCCCCCACGAAGGGCTGCATGTTGCCACGTAGGTGCCTGCCCAGCTGGTTGGGTCGGCAGCTGCATGCGAACGGCGACAGAGACTTGGCTGGGGCGGGCCTGGCAGTGGCCCTGCTAGCGCACTTGGCGAGGGCCTTGCCGGGTGGCCTGGCTAGGGTCTCGCCGCGGCACGCTATCATCCCCGGCAACGACCTTGCCGGGGGTCTCGTGGGCTTCCTCGGTAAGAACCCTGCCGAGGATTGTTGCCTTCCTATCTTCATTTGATCTTGACTATTCTTTGTCTTCACAAATATATGCATGCCACCACGGAGGTGCCTCTCGAGCCGTGTCCCAATGCATTTGTCTAGCGTTGGTGGGCTCAAAGGTGGCTCGCTCAGCTGGTGTGGGCGAGTTACCCCAGCAAGGGTCTTGCCGAGGCTGCTGAGGCTGCCCCCGGCAAGGGTCCTTGCCGGGGAAACCTGCTTCGTCCATCCGATCTTTGTGGCCTTGGTCCTTGTCGTTGCTTTGTTTGTCTTGTGCCTTCGGCTTCTCTCCGGCTTCCCTTTCCTGCCCTGTTATGCGTGGCCGTGGCGGGTGGCTCTGACTGCTCGTGCGCAAGTAAAGGTGTCAAAAGCAGAGCCCCTACTTTTGTACACCGACAGGAGCCCCTGTGCCTGGGCCATACATAGCGCAGCACGTTGTTGGGCAAGGCCCAGAATGGTGCGCGGGCAGTTGGGGCGGATTTTTACGGGGTAACTGTTCCGTCCGCTGCGCTTCGCCATGACCAACGTTGAACGCGCGACATGGGGGCCGTGTGCACGCGTGTGACATGGGAGGCATGCGTGGGCTAGTGTCCGCACACATGCATCGTATCGCAGTTAATGGGAAAGGAGGCGTCCTGCGCCTTCCCCATAAAAAGGAATAACCGCGGGTGCACTGCTCACTTTACCCCCCCCCCCTTGCGCCTTTCTCCAATCTTAGAACTGCCGCCCCCTTTCTTCCTTCTTCTCAAGCCTCCCTGCCATCGTCCATCACCGTTGTGCTTCCTCCATCCCCTGCTTTTTCGCTTCTCGTAGTCGCCATGGCGCCCAAGTCCACCAAAAGCAAAGGAGTGGCGTAGGACTCCGGGGTGACGAAGCAGCCGGAGAGCGAGCTGATGGCACGACGGGCGCAGTTCGCCTACTTCCCCTTGACGGTCGGCGTGTCCGTGCTCCGGGAGATGTTCAAGGATCTGTGGGGAGTGAAGACGGGGGGAGAGAAGACGGGGCATCCAGCCACGCATGTCGTCCCTGCCAGCACCAGGGCCTCCCCAAATCGGTACCCATTCTTCGTCGACTATTTCTCCTGCGGGCTCTGTCCCCCCTTTTATGATTTCTTCAAGGATATCATGCACACCTACGGCTTCCATCTCCTGGATTTCACCCCAAATGCCCGTGGCGTGCATGGTCCTCTTCGCGCTCCTCTGCGAGGGCTTCATCGGGGTGCACCCCAGCACGGCGCTCTTCCGCCATTACTTCTCCCCTCGGATCCAAAAAGGGGGCGCCATCTCTGGCTGCATCGCCTGGATCACGAGGGCCAAGGGGGCGTACCCGGACGGCGCCACAAAGGAGAGGTGGGAAGAATGGCGGGGGCGATGGTGCTGGATTGAGGAGAGGGGCCCGCCAGCATTCTGCGAGGTTCGCCAGGATGCGCCGGTCCGTCGGGGCGATTGGGGCGATGTCGACGCCGATGACGCGAAGCTCACGATCGGCACCACCAGGATCCTTCAGCTCACCCAGGACGGGCTCACCCTCGAAATGATCGTGGCGGACTTCATCCGCCACTGAATTTCCCCTCTGCACGACAAGGGGAGGCCGGCCTGGCTCTTCGTGAACGCCGCCGACATCATGAGGCTCCGCCCCGGCCTCGACAACAACCTGATGGTGCTAAGGCACGCCCATCTCTGCCAACGGATCTTCCAGCTCGAGGTTAACGACGAGGGCGAGGTCGTGTGGTCCGGTAAGGTTGCCAGGGCCGCCGCGAAGGCCGGCAAGGTCGACAAGGAGCCCATTTTCAAGCTGCCGGCGGGAGTGGTCCTGCTGAGCAACAACTCTCGTCGGTCCGAGATCATTGCCATGATGCCGCTCTTCAACGCGCATGGCCTTGACCCGAACTGGGTTGAGCCGAACGGGCTCAAGGTGCAGGAGTTCTTCGACACCTTGCATGAGGTGTACATCACGGCCGAGCCGCGGCTTATACAGGACACCTCTCCGGTGGAGCTGGACTACATTGCCGCTAGGGTGGAGGAGGCGAGGCTTGCCGAGGAGGAGGCAAAGCTCGTCAAGGAGGCTGGCAGCACCGGCGGCATGGCGGACAAGGCCGCGTCGGAGGTGGAGGAGGGGGAGCTCGCCTGGTGGGCAGCAGCCGCTGGGGAGGCCAGCGGCGCCGGCACCGGGGCTCCCCTTGTTGAAGAAGCCACCGACGGGTCGTCGGAGGAGGAGGGCGAGGGGGCGAAGAACGCGACTGTCGGTCCTCCAATCGCCAGAAAAGGGCGGGTCCTGCGGCGGGCCACCTCCAGCAAGCCGGTCCGCCTCGACCAGGCCGTGCAGCTACGACAAGCCCAGGAGGCGCCTGCGTGCCAGACGAGGGCGGTGGCGATGAATAAAATGGCGAAGGTCGTGGCATTTAAGAAGAAGACATCCGCTTCTTCGTCGTCCAAGCGTGCCCGGACGCCATCGCCCCCCCCCCCCTTCGCCGGCAAACATCGGCGTGGGGATTGTGTTTGACTTCGGGCCTCTCAGCCCGGAGAGAGACTTGAGGCCTCTCAGCCCGGAGAGAAAAAGGAAAGCAACAGAGGAGGAGGAGGAAGAAAATGAAGAGTAAGCTTCTGCTTCCCTCCCTCATTCCTTACACTTCCCCTGATGGCGTTGATCACTTGTCTTCATCTTGCAGGGATGTGGAGACGCTGGCCGAGAGGATAAAGAGGGCCAGGATTTCGGCGAGTGGCCAGCCCCCGGCAGGCACCTCCAGTACGCCATTGGTGGTGTTGAGTAGCCCGGACAGCAGCCCCCAGCCCAGCCCCCAGGGTGACTCCATCACCCATCCTTTGTTAACGTGTGTAATGCACGATGCTTTGGCACTGACCCTGCTGTGGATGTAGGAGGGGAGCAACACCAAGGGGAGCCGCAGAGGGCTTCTACCATCGTGCCGCCCCCCTCGACCACGCCGCCCCGAGGGGCGTCCCCAGAAAGGGCACCAAGCGCCGAGGCCATGCACATGGAGGAGGAGGGGGAGAACACAAGTGCCGGTGGCTTCACCTCGACGCTAGACCTCGGCGGAGAAGGGACTTCCGCATCTCGGCCCGGCAAGGGTAAGCCACTCGCTCTCCACTTCTGCTTGCGTTCTTTATTTCCTCTTTTCCTTACTGGCTTTCGATCTTGGCTCCGCCCTGTCTCCTTCTTGGCATCCAGACCCCTCCTCGGTAGGCTCAGAGGACGTCGACACCGCCATCAAGGACATCGCCACGGATGTCGTGGCGGAGGCGGAGAAGATTGCTGCTGAGGAGAGCGCCGGGGGCGCCGCTGAGGACGCCGCCAAGGGGGCCATCGAAGAGCCCGGCGAGGGGCCTGCCGGGGAAGCCAGAAAGGCCACTTCCGAGGAGGTGGCGTTTGACGACCTGCCCTCCTCCTCCACTGCCTCTGGCTCCGGTAGGTACCTGAGGGTAAGCGATGACCTCTTCGTCCATCTCCTTGGTGTGTCGAGCACCAGGGCTACTTTCGAGGGAGAGTTGTTCGATGAGGAGGCACTTGCCGTGCCGGGCTCGAGGTCGTCGATGAGCCGGGCATCGATGGCGCCGGTTCCCATGAAGAGCGTCTGCTCTAGGCCATGGGCGCCAGCTTCCGAAAGCTTCAGGCACTCCACCGCGCCCGCCTGGACAAGGCCAAGTCCAGGGCAGTGGTGGTGGAGAAGGCGGAGGAGGACTTTGGAGGGTGTGTCACCGAGGTGCAAGACTGGTTCTGCCAGGCCCAGGACGAGCTGAAGGCCGCCCAGGGCAAGCTGGCCAACCGTGAGTTGGAGCTCACCCTAAAGCTGGCCGACGTCGAGAAGGCCCAGGAGACAGCGAAGAGATTGGCCGACAAAGCCGAAGCCGCTCAGACCCAGCATGAGGCCGCACTGAAAACCCAGGAAGAGGACCATGCCGTGCGCGAGGAGAAGCTTGCCGCCACGCTCCGCGACAAGGACGAAGAGGTGGGCAAGCTCATCATGCAGCAGACCCAAGAGCTAGAGCAGAGGCATCAGGAAGCACTCAATGCCCAGGCTCAGGTCTACGCCGGCAGGGTGAAGGAGCTAGAGGGTCAAGCTTTGAAGCTTGCCCAGGAGAGGGATACGCTCAACGGCACCCTGACGGAGGCGCAGGGTGAGTCATCAGCAAGGCCAGAGAATTCTATGAAGCCAACATCTCCATCAGAGACCTCAAGATGAAGCTGGGAGATCTCGAGACGATGCTGTCGGAGGCCAGAACCCGAGAGGGGATCCTGACCAAGGAGCTGGAGACAGAGAAGCAGCTGCGGATGAACGAAACATCCAACCTCAAGGACCATGTGGCGGGCGAGAAGCGTTGGCTCGAATGCCTTGCCGTCGTTGCAAACTCGGCCGCCGATCAGCTGGCCATTATGGGGATGTCGGAGATGAGGTACGCCCCAGAGGCGAACCTGAGCCCCAATGCCAACCTGACCATATACTTTGAGACGGTCGTCGGCGCCCTGAGGCGGCTTCATTCCAACCGGGCGGCCTCCCTGGCCGAAGAATCCCGGATACTCTGCCGGGGGACCATGATCAGGGTGCTCGCCAAGATCGCGCACTGGCACCCAGACCTTGACTTCTAAGCTGTGCAGAAGAGCTTGCCGGAGGATGCCGACATTGCGGCGCTCAATGAGCGTATCCAGCCCATCCTCAGCCGCATCGACAAAATCAAGAGGTTGGAGGGCCAGCGCCGGGACTAGGCACCCTATTCTTTGTTGCCTCTGCGGGTTCATGACCAAGACCATGCTATCTTTAGTTAGAACCGCGGCGGTAATTTGTGTAATATAACTCTGCAGTGCTCCTGAAATTATGCATGTTATTTTCCCGTTCGATTTTCCTTTGTATGTCCACCCCATGTCGACTGCGTAGGCTTGCCGGCACGTAAACCCAGGGCGTCGCTTTTAGGATGGATCCTCATTAGCTTGCCGGGTGTGCTTGTTGCTGGGCGAAGCACCTTACCGCCCTTGGCGCGGCTGCTCGATCTGTCGAGCTTGACTCGAGTCAGAACCGAGAGCGTTGCCGATGGAGAAAGGCTACCCTGCCGCTCTCGGCGCGGCCACTCGAACTGTTGAGCAGACTCAAAACAGAACAAGGGCGTTGTTGATCGCAGGAGGGTCCCTCTGCGTACAGGCTCTCCATACATAGGCCGAACCGTCGACGATAATAACCTTATATTTAAGGAGAAAAACTTAAAATTCAGCATGACTTAGCTCTCTCATCGCCGCCTCGGCGTCCTTTGCGCCAACAGGCAGCGCCGCCTTCCTGGCCGCCTTCTCCGTAGGAGCTGTGATGATGATGAACTGCTAGGCCTACGACTGGACCCTATTCTCACAATCGCGCCCCCTACCTGGCGCGCCAAAGATGTCGGTGGGAAACGACACATATGGGATCACTGGAATCCCTACTACGGTTGCGGGGCGCTGGATCGTGAGAAGAGCGGGACTAGTAGACATCACAAAGGGGATTTACCCAGGTTCGGGCCGCAAAGATGCGTAAAACCCTACGATCCTGCTTTGGTGGATGTATTTAGTGTTCTTGAGCTCTCGAACTAGCTCTGGGTGCTCCAGGTTCGAAAGAGCTGAATCCTTCTCCCGTGCGCCATGGGCCTCCTTTTATAGGCAAAAGGGGCTGCCACAGTGGCACACAGGAGGTGGAAAGTGCTACAGCGCTGTGAGTTTACCGCTAATATTACAGGACAAAGTGCATTTAATGCGAGGCTTAGGTGTCCCTTCACTTTATCGGGGACGGGGAGAGGCCCGTCCCGTCCGTCGACCCTCCTGCTTGCTTTGACACGTGCCCTGGCTAGCGATGCATGCGGTGCCATGTAGGCAGGCAGGCAGCTGAGGTGGCGCGGTGGTGGAGCCCCCACGAAGGGCTGCATGTTGCCACGCAGGTGCCTGCCCAGCTGGTTGGGTCGACGGCTGCATGCGAACGGTGGTGGAGACTTGGCTGACACGGGCCTGGCAGTGGCCCTACTGGCGCGCTTGGCGTGGGCCTTGCCGGGTGGCCCGGCAAGGGTCTCGCCGCGGCACGCCGTCATCCCCGACAAGGACCTTGCCGGGGGTCTCGTGGGCTTCCTCAGTAAGAACCCTTCCGAGGATTGTTGCCTTCCTATCTTCATTTGATCTTGACTATTCTTTGTCTTCACAAAGATCTGCATGCCACCACGGAGGTGCCTCCTGAGGGAGTCCTGGATTAGGGGTATCCGGACAGCTGGACTCTATACTCTGTCCAGACTATTGGAGCGTGAAGATACAAGACTCAAGACTCCGTCCCGTGTCTGGATGGGACTCTCCTTTGCGTGGAAGACAAGCTTGGCGATCCGAATATTGTATTTCCTTCCTTGTAACTGACTCCGTGTAAATCCTAGCCCTCTCCGGTGTCTATATAAACCGTAGAGGTTGGTCCTTAGAAGGCCGATCACAATTACAATTATAATCATCATAGGCTAGCTTCTAGAGTTAGGCCTCTACGATCTCGTGGTAGATCTACTCTTGTACTACTCATATCGTCAATATTAATCAAGAAGGAAGTAGGGTTTTACCTCCATCGAGAGGGCCCAAACCTGGGTAAACATTGTGTCCCTTGCTTCCTGTTACCATCAGCCTAAGACGCACAGATCGGGACCCCCTACCCGAGATCCGCCGGTTTTGACACCGACATTGGTGCTTTCACTGAGAGTTCCTCTGTGTCATCGCTGCAAGGCTTGATGGCTCGTCTCGTGTCAAGGACAACATTACCTCTGGGGGAGCGCTGGCTGTAGGACAAACTCTCCGACTTGGCGGCTTCATCATGACCGCCCCATCGGCTGTCGCGCCGATGATGGCCTCTCGGGTCGTCACGCATAACCTTCGCATCAATTTGGAATTCGCCGAACAGATGGATCTGATGGAGCTCTCCTCCCTTAATGAGCTCTTGGATCGCATCGCCGCTTTGGGAGTCGCTATGGACTATGACCGGATCGGGCTTAAACCCGACCGAAGGGACATTAAATCCCCGCCGGCCACCCATGAGATAGCGGTAGTGGAGGAACCACATACATATTACCCCTCTATTTTGAGGACGAATTATGTCCGGATCACCGAGCTCCCTGAGCCGGACTCCCGCTCAAGGGAAGACATGACCCAGATCCCGGACTTAGGATTGGGTATTCGGCCGAAAAAGTTGGGCAGCACCTCGGATCCTGAGCTGTCAAACTCGGACGCTCCCCTGCCCCTGGGCGCTAGATCGGATCAGAATCTGGATTCAGCCACAAACACCCACCAGTGCTTAGGCCGTCTCTCCCATATCAAACAAGAGCCCCATGAGACAGTACATCGCTACTGGGCCAGATTCCTCCTTGTGCTAAACAAGGTCAAGGACTATCTTGAGGAGGATGCAGTCTCACTGTTTTGCAAAAACTGTATGAATAAAGGAATTCTTAATGCCATAAGTCGCCGTGACATAGTACACTTTGCTGACTTGGCAACCATAGTATAGAAATACTGTGCGATGGAAAGCGCCTGGAAAACCCAAACAGAATTTTGGGATAGTCCGGCTCTCACCAAAACCTTTGTTCGAGCTAAACGGGCGAACTCTCGAAAGTCGACCGATCCTATCCCCAAGAAATCAAAGCCCACCCCAGGGTGTGGGACCGTATTGGAAGAATGGCTCAATAGGCCATGTAAACTCCATGGCACGCTGGACACTACACCAACACATAGCCTTAGAGCATGTTGGATACTCCGGCAGGTAGCAAAAAGCGGAGAGGATGTTCTTGTAAGCCATACAGTAGAACAAAATCCCACCAAAGAAAACAATATGGTACTAACAGTCTTCGATACTTTCGCGTCAAACAATAGGCGCAAGCGAGCTCATTGAAGCTCCGCTTAAATCTGCCACGTGGCAAAAATAAATCCGTGGAACGACACTGCTATAACTTTCAGTGCCAGTGATGAACCTCAATTCTAGACAGTCCGAGCACCAGCCGCTTTGGTCCTTAGCCCAATCGTGGACGGCTTTCGGATCACTAAAGTACTCATGGATGGCGGAAGCAGATTAAACTTGATCTACGAAGAAACACTTAGCAAGATGGAAATTGATAAAAGCCGCATTAAGCAAAGTGGCACAACCTTCAGGGGAATCGTCCCTAGTCGGGAAGCACGGTGTGCGGGAAAAATCACACTCGATGTGCTATTCGGCACTACAGAGAATTACAGGTCCGAAGAAATCACATTCCTAGTGGCTCCTTTCAACAGCGGATACCACGCCCTTTTAGGGCGGGACGCGTTCACGAGCTTTCAAGCTATACCCCATTACGGGTACATGAAGCCTAAAATACCTGGACCCAACGGAATCATCACTCTAGCTAGTGATCTGGACGTTGCACTTCGTGCCGAAAACAAAACCGCAGCACTAGCCCTGGAAGCATTATCCGAAGCCCTAGCAGCCGAAGAATTAACAACACTGCGCGTCACTGTGGATAGGGACGACATGATACTCAACAACCGACCCAAGTCCGCCTCATTTAAACCCGTAGACGAGATAGTCAAATTCCAAGTCCATCCAACGGACCCCACGAAGACAGCTTCCATCGGGACACAGTTGAGCCCCGCAATGGACACCGCACTGTGAGACTTCTTACGCGAGAATTGGGACATTTTCGCCTGGCACCCATCGGACATGCCGGGCATCCCACGCATATTGGCCGAACACAACCTCAATATACTAAAAGGATACAAACCTGTCAAGCAAACTCTAAGGCGGTTTTCAGAGCCCAAATGACAAGCCATGGGGGAAGAGCTAGCCAAGCTACTCAAGGCTGGATTCATCAGAGATATCAAACATACGGATTGGCTGGCAAATCTGGTAATGGTACCAAAGAAGGACAAATCCTGGCGCCTATGCGTCGACTTCAAAGACCTCAACAAGGCTTGCCCCAAGGATCCCTTTCCCCTCCCTAGCATCGATCAAATCATCGACGCCACAGCAGGACATGACTCGCTGTGTTTCCTCGATGCATACTCCGGATATCATCAAATAAAGATGGCAGAGTCCGACCAAGCTGCAACAGCTTTCATAACGCCATATGGCCCTTTCTGCTTCAACACTATGCCTTTTGGGCTTAAGAATGCCGGCGCAACCTACCAATGCATGATTCAAACATGCCTGGAAAAGCAAATCGGCAAAATAGTGGAGGCATATGTGGACGACGTGGTCATAAAAACAAGACACGCCGAAACCCTAATAGATGACTTGAGGCTTACATTCGATAACCTCCGAACATACGACATCAAGCTGAACCCGAAAAAATGCGTTTTCGGCGTCCCCTCTAGGAAACTACTGGGCTTCATTGTTTCCAATAGAGGAATTGAAGCGAATCCGGCAAAAATCCGAGCTCTGTCGCAGTTGGCTATACCAACAGACCTCAAGCACATCTAGAAACTAGCTGGATGCGTGGCTGCTTTGAGCCGCTTTATCTCTAGGTTAGGAGAAAAGGCATTACCTCTTTACCGCCTTCTTCGGCGCACCGAACACTTCGTGTGGACGGATGCAGCCGTGACCAGACTCGATGAAATAAAGACCTTATTGACCAGTAATCCAGTCCTAACAGCGCCAAATATCGGCGAACCTATGCTGCTGTACATAGCTGCAACACGTCAAGTTGTAAGTGCAGTGCTCATCGTCGAACGAGAGGTTGACGGATACAAATTCCCGCTCCAAAAGCCGGTTTATTACGTATCCACGGTCTTCACCCCATGCAAATCCTGATACCCACACTATCAAAAAATAGCATACGCGGTCTTCATGGCATCCCGAAAGCTGCGACAGTACTTTCAAGAGTGTTCGATTATGGTGGCCTCCGAAGTACAACTCAATGACATAATAAATAACCGCGACGCTATGGGCCGGATCACGAAATGGGCCATCGAGCTCCTTCCGTTCGACATAACATACAAGCCACGACAGGCCATCAAGTCGCAAGTACTAGCTGACTTTGTCGCTGAATGGACAGAAGCCGAACTCCCTAAAGAGTACTGCGCGTAGTCTAATTGGATCATGGACTTCGACGGCTCTAAAATGTTGGCCGAATTGGGAGCAGCTGTAGTCCTGACATCTCCCACCGGAGACACGATCCAGTATGTCCTCCAAATATTATACACAGACTCCAACAATGCAGCCGAATACGAGGCTCTGTTGCATGGTCATTGGATGGCAGTCTCTATGGGCATTCAACGCCTAGAAGTGTGTGGTGATTCAAACCTCACAATATCACAAATAAATGGAGACTTTGATGCAAAGGATCCGAAAATGGCGGCCTACCGTAATACCGTCCTCAAAATGTCAGCTCGGTTCGAGGGGCTCGAATTCCACCATGTGGCTCGTGAAAACAATAAAGCGGCGGATATTCTCGCCCGTGTCGGTGCTAAACGCGACCTTGTCCCACCTAACATATTCCTGAAAAGGTTGTTCAAGCCATCTGTGGTATGGGAAGGGGAGTCCGGCAATACTAGCATGGATCCGAATACACCCCCAGATTCCGAACTATCACACATAATCGGAGGCTCTACCACCGAAATAACATCTTCGGCCCATGAAATAACGGATGTAATCGCCCTGTGGACTGAGCCCTTCTTGGCCTACCTAAATAGGCAGGAGCTCCCCGAAGACCAAAATGAAGCATGCTACATCGCCCGGTGTTCTAAAGCTTACAAAGTCCATGAAGGGGAACTCTATAAGAAAAGTGCGACCGGAGTGCTCCAAAGGTGCATCTCCGAAGAGGAAGGGCGGCAGCTCTTGGCTGAAATCCATGCCGGACTAGGCGGGCACCACACCGCGGCTCGAGCACTAGTCAGCAAGGCCTTAGTACATGCTTCTATTGGTCGACGGCCCGAGCAGACGCACAGGACCTGGTCCAACACTGCGTCGGTTGCCAGCTCTTTGCCAATCAGAGTCATATGCCCCCTACCGCTCTCCAAACAATCCCCATAACTTGGCCCTTCGCGGTCTGGGGGATGGATATGGTCGGACCTCTTAAAGGGGGAAGCCATAAGAAAAAAATACTTATTGGTCATGGTGGACAAGTTCACCAAATGGATAGAAGCCAAACCAGTCAAAACGGCTGAATCCGGACCAGTAATAGACTTCATATCCGGGGTCGTACACCGATACGGTGTCCCCCACAGCATCATCACTGATAATGGCTCAAATTTCACAAGCGATGAAGTGAAAGCTTGGTGCGGAAAAATGGGCATTAAGCTTGACTACGCTTCCGTCTACCACCCCCATACAAACGGCCAGGTCAAATAGGCAAACGGTCTCATCAAGAGCGGCATCAAACCCAGACTAGTGCAATCCTTGATAGAGTCGGATACGCACTAGGTCGAAGAGCTTGACTCCGTACTCTGGGGGCTGCGGACCACCCCGAATCGCACCACCGGATATACACCATTTTTATGGTGTACGGCGCGGAAGCAGTACTACCCTGCGACATAATACATGATTCACCACGCGTACGCATGTACGAAGAGAAAGAAGCCGAGTTAGATCGGCAGGATAACTTGGATGCCCTGGAGGAGGGGCGCGATGTCGCAAAAGCCCGCTCCACATTCTATCAACAGCAGGCTCGACGATACCAAAGCAGAGAAGTGCGGGCCAAAACTTATAATATTGGCGAGCTCGTTCTACGCCTACCAGAGAAAAAGAAGGACAAGCTCAAACCCAAGTGGGAAGGTCCCTTCGTCATAGACAAAGTTCTCACCGGAGGAGCGTACCGCATACGTAATGCATCCGATAATAGACTCGAGGCGAACCCATGGAACGCGGCCGGACTCCGGAGATTCTACGCCTAGTGTCGAACTTAGTGTTCGTCTCCTTACCCCCTCCTTTTTAATTATGCTCCCTCCCTTTTCCTTTCTCGACCTTTTTTCCTCTTCACACAAAGTATTTAATACAGTACGGACTCCTGGATCACTCCGGCCGCACTATGTGTGTAAGTAATACCTGGGGGCTTCCTATACGGAAGCTAAAAATAATTACTCTAATGGCTTTTTGCCCATCACATATGCGCTTCTTTTTCCATATGTGCCTTTTCTTCACCATTATATGCATCAATATGACTTAAGATGTGGCCAAGCTGGGTTGCCTGGCTCTTGTGTTTATGCCATACGTCCCCATTAATTCAGCTAGGGAATAAGGGGAGCACCTCTGCGATTGTTACTGCCGGTTCAGCCGGATGTGTACCTCAGACTGGGTGAAGTCGAAAGCTAGCGTCCTTAAGAGAATATTCGGTCAGTGAACAAAAGATGTATCCGTTTATTACAACATAAATCCCTAGAAGTTTTGTATCCTGCACCATTGTTCGCAACCTAGGTAAACATTGTGTCCCTTGCTTCCTGTTACCATCAGCCTAAGACGCACAGATCGGGACCCCCTACCCGAGATCCGCCGGTTTTGACACCGATACCTCCCGAGCCCTGTCCCAATGCGTTTGTCTAGCGTTGGTGGGCTCAAAGGTGGCTCACTCAGCTGGTGTGGGCGAGCTGCCCCGGCAAGGGTCTTGCGGGAGCTGCTGAGGCTGCCCCCGGCAAGGGTCCTTGCCGGGGAAACCTGCTTCGTCCATCTGATCTTTGTGGTCTTGGTCCTTGTCGTTGCTTTGTTTGTCTTGTGCCTTCGGCTTCTCTCCGGCTTCCCTTTCCTGCCCTGTTATGCATGGCCGTGGCGGGTGGCTCTGACTGCTTGTGCACAAGTAAAGGGGTCAAAAGCAGAGCCCCTACTTTTGTACACTAACACACGGGAAAGAGAAACGAAGGGCATATCTCTCCTTGTCTCCACCGGACACCCCCTCTTTCTACACCACTTTCACGTATGCACACAAACTATCTCTCGACCCTCTAAAAGTATGCATGCCCCTGACACATTCACGCGTGACGGTCACTGTATTTCAAGCGAAAGCACTATACGGTCACCGGACTTCAGAATATGCTCATTAGGTCACCATATACATTCTCGTGGTGATCATATGGTATCTAGCTCACGATACGTCTCCGTAGTTTGTTGATGACACTGACAGACATTGTATTTGATGTGTGCTCTGTATTTTGTTGATGACACTTACGGTCATTGTATTTGAAGCGAAAGCACGATATGGTCACTAGACTACAGAATAAGCTCATTACGGTCACCATATACATTTTGTGGTGCTAACCAACCTGTGGTTGGATGGTTAGGAGGACAGTCGTTTCCCCAGCACACCAGATTTAAAGTCATGGTGCTCGCATTTATCCTGGATTAATTTCAGTATTTTGCTGCGATGTGCGTTCAGTGGGATGAGACGTTCCCCTCGACTACGAGGCACCAAAAGTGACTTCGTAAAATCTCAAGATCATATGCTGGCTCACTCTCTCGAAGGTGCTAATAGGGGTAGGGTCTGCGTGTGTGCGCTTATTGCGGTGAGTGTTTGTGCGTATATATGAGCGCTTGCGTATGTATTGTGTTAAAAAATACATGTCGTGATTATACGGTCACTGGCTCACCCGTACAACTTCATATTTTGTTGATGACACCATCATTTGACCAGTCAAACATTCCACGTGGCACAACTAGTGTTGCACCATCAACGCGCGTAACCGTGGGGCCCACCTATCAGTGCGTATATGAAAGAAAGAAATGGTAGTTTGAGTCTGTACTTTGTTAATAAAATACATTTTATGGTGATCATACGGTCACTTGCTCACCATACAACTCCATAATTTGTTAATGCCACGATCAATTGACCTGTCAAACGGTCCACATTCAGTAGCGCACATTACCATAGGGCCCACCCTTCGGCGCGTATATGACAGATAGAAATGGTAACAAATTAGCGATCGGTGGGGATTCAAAGTCATGAGACCTCTGGTTGGCAGCCCGCGCCCCCTAACTACAGCGGACAAGGATCGCCTTGTGATGAGATGCTGAGTCAGCCGTTTTAATTGCACACACGCACAAGCCACTGTGGTGAATACAAAGTCATCACACATGTGCACAAACACGCCCGCAACGCCCGCATGCATGCATGCAATACTCACACATACGTACACATGCACGCACGCAACACTCGCACAAACACACGCATGCATGCAGGCGTGCAACACTGACACGTACACATGCACTCACGAACACACACGCGCACACATGCACACATGCATGTAACAGTGAAACATACACATCCGGCATGCAACACTCACGCGTCTGCATGCACACAACACACGACACAAGACACACGCTCAACCTATACGTGCATGCACCCTTTGTTAAGGACATGGATTGTTACGAGTATTAATCATATCTGTGATAAGTAGAACATTGGTGTTTGCAGTGGTCTTTATGAATCACAACGTATCGAACAAGCTATCAACGTATATATATGAAAATTTTAAAATTCCCTTACATTATATAGTAGGCTTATCTACATGCAATAGATGACATCACACTTAATGAACAATCATCGGTTTATGAAATGCCCGCTTCTGACCGCCCTGGCCCACCAAAAGCTCCTTTATTGTGCGCTACCTGCGTTGGGTCACTGACATGCAGGCCAGGAACACCGCGATCCCACACGTTAGTGGAAGAATGGCGCGGTTTCATACGTCAGAGTCGAGGGCGCCGCTCGCTGCACGCTCGGCTGAATACGCCTCCTTGCCGCATTCAAACGCCTCCATGAAACCTGTGTGGAAGACGAGAAACCCACTCTGGACACTCGTCCGTTCATGACCTGGCAAACATTAAACGCAACGCCAACCGAGCTCCTCCCATCCGCCATCTATTTAATCTCCTATTTAAATGAGGTTAGACGTCGGCCAAGAATCGCACACCTCCACCGCTCCCCTATCTCCTCCTTCACCATTTTGTCCACTCTTACAATGGCTTACGAAGAGTAGTTAGCCAGCATCCAAGCCGTCTGGGTGGCCCGCCAAGCCTGCCGGATGCGAGCTATGCAGCTCTCTGATCCACCTCCCTCCCCTCGCCCGACGGAGCCAGTTGCTACCCCAAGCCAGCGCACGGTTCAGCAACTCGCCGCTCCAGGCCAGGTCGACAAGGAGCGGTGAGCTGCTCCACACCTGCATAGCGGGGAGCATGGGCATCGTCGCTTCCGGCCATGCCGCTGCCTCGTACTGCGCCTCCTGTGTCTGCGACCACGTCTCTCGTTTCTGTGGCCGAGACTCCCGTGCCTGCGGCCGCACCATGCAAGCAGAGACGGAAGTCAGGTGCACGAAGAGCGACGAGTTGGTGGCCAGCGCCTCCGTATCTGCCGCCATCATCGAGGAGAAGGAGAACACGGGAGGCCGCAGACGCTTGGGTCCCATGAAGGCCATAGCGGAGGCAATGCCGACATACACAGCCGGTGTCTTGCCGGATCCTTTTGTTGCAAGGACCTTCATCGAAGCGGAGAAGCCCCCTTCAGACTACATCTTTGGCACCAGCTGATCAGCGAACTATGTTAGTTGAGCAGTGGGGAAGCGAGACGTCCTTTGCGCCGGCAGTCCAGTGATCATGTTGCCGGACATGAGGAAGAGAAATGGTCGGCGACGACCATTTAGGATAGGTATTATTATACATGTGCTGATCAGGATTAGCACTGCTTAGTTGATTTGAATGTAATGAAATGCGTCATGTTTGTCTGAAAATCCGGTATTTTATATGAATTCCGTCAGTGTTTATACGAAATATCGCCATGTTTGCATGAATTTCGTCCGGTTGGTTGAGTTGCTGTCAGAATGTGTGTGGCTATGGTTGGATGGCGTAATTTTTGGGTCGCGGTCGTTCTGCGGCCCACTCGGGCGGCTTGGTGGGACAAAAAAATCACAGCTCATGCGAGCTCGTCTCCAGCGTGCGCGTTAGAGGATGCATGAGCACGCGAGCTCTTCCTCGTTCATCGGTGGCTAAGGCATGGGTGGACAAAAGGGTCGCCATTATCGTGGCTACCCGGGCAAGATCCAAACAACCCCTCCGAGCTCCACCCCTCCCAGCACATTCAAATCCGTCGTTTGTCGTGAAATTTGGCCATGTGTTCTTTTCATGGATATTTTGCTGTGTGAAAACAAATTTAAATATGAACGAATAATCGGTGTCCGCGGTGTTCTACCGGGACAAAGTAGGATGACCTCATAGTAGTAGTAGTGTAGAGTACTACTAGTACTACTCCTACTAGATAGTGAGTGCTTACCACCTTATCTACGTACTAATTGCAACGCAGGCATGTGTTATTAGTATAATGGCCACACACTGATTTGATGGTAATATTTGTGTAAGTTGGATGTCATATTATTGCTCGAACATGTCGTCAAAGTTAGCCTCCAAAATGCATCTTATACCCTATATGGATTGAGGGAGTACATGCATTGCCGAGGTTTCTCTTAATCCTTGCGTGCAATATTTTTATTGAAGCTAGAAATGTGAACATGTGAATGGGAGGGACTATTACAACCCTTCCAAAAGAATTGTAGTACTAATGGTATTGTACTCCCTTCATTCACCATCTCACATGCTCAGTACTTTTGCGAACTATGGAGTTAACAAACTTATTCCACCACTCAGCATCTATTATGGATGCATTGTGGATTTTAAATTGAGTCATATAGACTGAAGAGTAGGCACTCAGGGTATCCACAATGTATGCTTTTTATTTCCTCTAAGCCCTCTATGCTCTTAGAGGCAGGCCTCTATACATTGCATGAACTGCCTCTAACAAAAAAATGGCTAGCATCGCGTCTAACCTTGGTGGATGCCTCTAACAATGTAACAATCCATCTGGTCCCAATTGTCAGCCTTAGGAAGCATAAGAAAGTAGGATACTAGAGAAATAGTACTGATTGGACAAATGTGTTGCTAATCAATACTTTTTAAATTTCTGCTCGGGCCCACCTTAGAGGCTGATTAGAGTCTCTATACATTGTGGTTTTTTCATTTGATAAGAGGCAAACCATGTGGGGCCTACCTTAGAGGCAAGGCTCTATACACTGGAGATGCCCTGTGCGTATTACTTTTGATGTGTCCCGTCAACTCGCAGAATGAGGAGAAGCTTGCTTAGTACTGAGGGAGTCCTGGATTAGGGGGTATCCGGATAGCCGGACTATATACATCATCCGGACTATTAAAGCGTGAAGATACAAGACTCAAGACTTCGGCCCGTGTCCGGATGGGACTCTCCTTTGCGTGGAAGACAAGCTTGGCGATCCGGATATTGTGTTTCCTTCCTTGTAACCGACTCCATGTAAACCCTAGCCCTCTCCGGTGTCTATATAAACCAGAGAGGTTGGTCTTTCGAAGGCCGATCACAATTACAATCATACCATCATAGGCTAGCTCTTAGGGTTTAGCCTCTATGATCTCGTGGTAGATCTAATCTTGTAATACTCATATCTTCAATATTAATCAAGCAGGAAGTAGGGTTTTACCTCCATCGAGAGGGCTCGAACCTGGGTAAACATTGTGTCCCTTGCTTCCTGTTACCATCATCCTAGACGCATAGATCGGGACCCCCTACCCGAGATCCGCCGGTTTTGACACCGACATTGGTGCTTTCATTGAGAGTTCCTCTGTATCGTCGCTGCAGGGCTTGATGGCGCCTTCAATCGTCGACAACACGGTCCAGGGGGAGACTTTTCTCCTTGGACAGATCTTTGTGTTCGGCGGCTTCGCGCTGCGTGCCAATTCGCTTGGCCATCTGGAGCAGATCGATAGCTATGCCCCCGGCCACCAAGTCAGGTTCGGAAACTTGAACTACACAGCGGACATTCGCGGAGACTTGATCTTCGATGGATTTGGGCCTGTGCCAGGAGCACCAAACAATCGCAATGAGCACGGCTTAGATCCGCTGCCGGACGATGCTCGGGATGTCACCTCGACAGAAGCCTCGGGTCTAAATCCGGAGCAGGTTGCGTTGCCTAAGGACGGAGGGCTGGACCCCGCCCCGCAGGCCACACACTCATCGGTGGTGGAGCCGAACACAGGTCTCACCTCTGTGGAAGCCTGTAACCCCGGGCCCCCGGACTCTTCTCCGGTTGTTGGTTCCGGTTCGCGCACCCTCGAGCCACCCGGGCCAGGCTGGGCTCCGGTAATGGAGTCTACCGCTGTGGACGTCTTCCAGCACTCGCCCTTCGGCGACATGCTGAACTCATTATAGTCTCTCTCTTTGTCAGGAGCCTCTGGGCCGAACTATGTCCGGCTTGAGTGGGAAGCGGGCGATGAAGGAATTCGCTGCCCACCCACCACCCACTTCATTGCCACGGTCAATGATTTAACTGACATGCTTGACTTCGACTCCGAAGACATCGACGATATGGACGACGATGCAGGAGAATCACAGGAGCCACCGCTCACAGGGCGGTGGACAGCCACCTCCTCATACAATATATACATGGTGGACACTCCGAAGGAAACCAATGGCGATGAGGCGACGGAGGATAACCCCTCGGGAGGAAAAGCAAAGCACGGGCGTCTTCGGTGCCGCTCCAAGCCCCGCCACATCAACACCGGCCCCGGAGATGAAAGCAATCCGGATGGTGCCAAAGAGGAACACAGCCCTGGTTAGCCTATCTTCAAGCAGGCCGGACCGGTCACGATGGGATACTTGGAGAGGGACAACTATACACCCCCCCCTCCGACGACGAGGTAAGCCTCGGCAATGACGAATTCGGCGTGCCTAAAGATCGAGTGGAACAAGTTCGCTTCAAGCGACGGCTCATGGCCACGGCAAGGAGCCTACAAAGGAAGTAAGAACAACTTAAAGCTTACCAAGACTTTCTAGTGGATAGGTGGACCAAGGTACTGACCACCGAAAAGTACGGACTCGACAGCCCCAACAAGGGGCATACACGGCACAACTGGCTACCTCAACCTAAGCAGGAAAACCCAAGGCACACACCCCTACGACCACACATCATTACAATCCAAGACAGTAAGAAGGATACACGAAGAGGCATCCTCAAGCCTCGGTGCAATGGTCATAAACGTCAAGTCAAGGAAGCTGGTGCTAAGTCCAGCAACTCCCGGTCCGATCAACGGATAAAGAGCAGCTCAAGCCTATTCGGCCCGAGCCACACACTCGATCAACCATGTGAAATTCATGGTACTCCTAGAAGGATGGCAAAGCATACCAATAGAGAATGCCGGATCCTCAAAACAAAGCGGCTGGTCGTGTGCCGGAAACAATGATGGGAGGCGTCCAGTCAAGAGACCCCCAGAGTATAGAAGTACGGCCGATCGCCCCCGATCACACCAACCACAGCAATTCAATTGCCATACCCCTAGACCTAGTAGTCCGGGGTCTCCATAACACATAAAGCCCTAGCAGGTATGAAACCACAAATAACATCTTCTCAAAAGATGCCAGGTGCAAAGGCCAAGTTTATTGGCCCACCACTCTAACGGTTGTTTTAGGATCACCAAAAAATGCCACGCCAAAGAATAATTCTTCGGCACCTTCCCCTCATGCGGTAATTTACCGTATGTTAATGGGATGAACCACGTTGGCTAGATTCCACGTGGTAAACCATTAGGCCAGCACCGTGTGATATAATCACACTTATAGGCAAGGCCGAACCCCGCCCTTAGAGCGGAAATCATACAGCTGCCGGAACAGCAAGTCGTGCATGCTTATCAAAATTTTGATACGACAGCCAACTACCCGGACACCCACTGAGGAGTGCTACCTCACGGTATAATGGCTGGGTCCACCGGGGTCCGATCAGGAACCCTTGGACCAACCACAAGAGGACGCTCAGCTGCCTCCAAGCATTTGCCTTTACAAACTAACATTGACGCAGAACAGGATTGGCGGCGTGGAATCAGCCCGGACACACAATGGCAGGAACACACAGGTAGAAGGCAGTTCAGATTCACTCTTGATCCACTCACAACCCCCTCCAGTCCGGCCATCACAGGTTCTGCCAAAAAACACCTCTTCTCATACATCGTACTCATATGCATAGACATATCATTCTACTACAATGCGTAGACTTAAATAACACTTACCGGCCGTCGTTTATCGCCGACACCTCTTTGCCAAAAATGGCAGCCACGCTTCGTGTTTGCCCGATTATGCCAGGGGCTTCACAGTACGGCAATAAAGTCCGACCACCTTTTTGGTCGCTCGGCACCCCGAACTTATAGCACTATATGCATCAGCTCCGAATCATGTCTTGGGTCATTTGTTGGGTTTGCCCGGCTCCCATGTTTTGGTACCTTATGTTCTGTTCTATCGGCTAAGGTAGCGCTGGGAGAACTACTGCGATTGTGTCCCGGTTCAGCCGGATGAGCACCTCAGTAGAGAAAGTCGAAAATCGAATGTCATGATGCAGCGAGAGCTGGTCAGCTGTTCGAGAGGTTGTAAAATCCTTAATGATTTATTCCGCACAACGCCATTATAAATGCAGAGTGCAACGGATCGGTCTTCTGATCAGGCGCCAATAGAGCCCCTAGTTAGGCCTTCCGAACACTAGGGGCTGCACCGACCATACTCGAATTCCTATGGCAAAGTGAGAGTAATAAAGCCTTATGGTCCGATTTCCTGGTTTGTGGTGAGAAACACCTCCTTAAAAGGACCCAACTATGGGATAAAGAGCGTTCATATATACCCCGAACACCCCCGTATTCTTTTCTACGTGGGGGCAGAAGCCAACGACTGGCCAACTCTCAGGATTTACAATAAACAGCCGCACAGGAAGAACATATGTTCAAACAATATAGGCAATATATAATAATAATGCCATCATCCCATATTACAAAAAGCGGCACGGATGCCCTCAGGGAAATATAATGTCTTTGGCACATTTATCCACCGCAAGGCAGGCCCCCTTCAGTACACCTTCATAGTACAGCTCGGGCTTGCGGTGCTCCTTACCCTCTGGCGGCCCCTCAGTCATCAGCTTCTCCTCGTCAAGTTTCCCATAATGCACTTTTGCATGGGCAAACGCCATGCGCGCACCTTCTATACAGACTGATCGCTTGATAGCATCAAGCCGAGGACAAGCGCCCACAATCCGCTTCACGACTCCGAAGTAACTACTTGGAATTGGCTCCGCAGGCAACAACCAGACAACCAAGTCCTTCATGGCTAGTTTGGCAGCTTGGTGCAGTTCGACCAGCTACTTCAGCTGATCGATAAAAGGCACCAGATAGTTCGGCGCCAAATACTGCGAACAGAAATCCCTCTCCGCAGACTTCTTTTCCTCAGTCCGGTAAAAGTGGGCGGCATCCAATATGCTGCGAGGCAGATCCGCAAATGCCCCTGCAAAAACAAGAATTCACCTTGTGGCTTAGAGTTCTCCCCACTATCATGAAAAAACGGCCTTGAATACAACAGGCCTTACCAGCCGCAACCTTCCGGGCATCCTGAATGTCCCGTACAGCACCTCGGGCTTCTTCCCGAGCATCTTCCGCGGCTTGCAGAGCTTGGGCGAGTTCGGATTCTTTCCCTATTAGACTCTGCTCCTAGCCCTCGCTTTTCTTCACACCCTCCAGGAGCTCCCGCTTGGCTGTGATGACCCTGGCCTCGTGTTTCTCACAAAGCGCTTGCTCGGCAGCCGCCTTCTCGTTGGCATCAGCCACAACCTTCTTCAGCGCCTCATATTCAGCACTCGCTCCTAGGGCATGCAACAAAAATAATTTTCAACAGGCACAATTACTCATTCGCGCCTAATGCAAGACAATGTTTCAACATACCTTGCTTATCCTCTCATGGCTTCTTCACATGGCCAAGTTCTTCCTCGGCCCATTCCAGGCTCTGTTTCAGTTCGGACACTTCCGCATTGTGAGCGGATGTCTTCTCCGCACACGCCTATTTTCAAACAAAGAGGTACATGTCATTAAAAAAAATAAGGATTTGATCCCCTGCCCGGCTTTCTCTGTCTTTCGCTGGATAGTGTATCAGGGGCTACCACTCATATTATGACGATTCCTCAAAGGTTTCTTAGGAAACATACCTCAAAGTCCTTCATAGGGCCAAGGCAGGACTCGTTCAGCCCGCTCTCGGCAGACTGAATCTTTTCAACCACCGCACCCATGAGGGTCTGATGTTCATCGACGATAGACGCGTTCTTTAACGCTGTCGACAGACCACCTGGCAGCTCTGCTTGGACAGAGGTTGGCGGAATAGGCAAGCCTCCCATCGACGAAGGTGGCTGCTCGCCTGATCCGGGAGCCTTAGAGGTCTCCTGGACCTTGTCCGGCTGCGGGCCGAACCCAAGATCGCCCCCGCTGACGGCACGCTCAGGGGCCATCGCTCCCGTGTGTCCGGCTCCAGTGATATGCCCCCCTGGTTCGGGTCCCGTTGCGACGACACCTTAGTGTCACGCCTGGACTTTGGGGAAGGGGCCTCTGGAGGCGTCTCGCTCGCCAAGGCGTCCGAGCTCAGCGAATCCTCCGATGAGGACTGTCTGGCGTGAGACCTTGTCGGACTGTGCAAAATATGGCAAAAGTTAAAGCTATTATGCCCCAAAACAATCCTAGACGCATATGTGTGTTCGAATTTTGTATACTTACGACTTTCCCAGGGGCTGGGCCCTGGGATCCCACTCCGGGCTGTTGTCGGCAACCGTGGTGGATGCCTCTGGGTGAGAACCTCTCCCCCTCTTGGGTGATTCGGCCTCCAGGGACGGGGAAGTTGCACACTTCTTCCCACCTTCAGAGTGAGGCTCGTCCTCCTCTGCTTCCTCCTCTTCATCTTCGGAAGAAGGAGTGTCGCTGGAGTCTTCGGATTTTGCGTCTGAAGCCTCGCGGCGACGGAGGCCACTCCGGGTCTTCTTGACCTTCTTGGAGGCCTCCTTCTTTGGTGCCTCGTAAGGTGCGGGGACCAGCATCTTCGTCAGAAGAGGTCCGGTCGGTTCCTCCGGCAGCGTGGCCGGACAATGTATCCGCTCCACCTTCTTTATCCATCCCTGGGGTTATAATAATACGCAATAAGATGCCGCCCTCAGGACATGCCAACTGAAGCATGGATGGACGGAGTGTAGTTATGACTTACCGGGCTTGCAGAATGGGATGATTGGTACCCACGGTCCTCGGCGGAGCTCGGCCATGATTTGCCGGACTTAAAGAGCACCTTCTAGATGTCCTCTTGGGAGGAATCATAGAGCTCTAGGAGGGTTTGGTGCTCGGTTGGGTCGTACTCCCACAAATGGCAGGCTCGACGCTGGCAAGGGAGAACCAGGCGAACTAACATCACCTGGACTACGTCGACGAGCCTGACATCCCTGTCGACCATACTCTGGATGCGCGTCTGGAGCATTGACAGCTCATCGGACAAGCACCAGTTTGGGCCCTTTTTGGGCCAGGACGTGAGCCGCAGTGGGGCTCCGGATCTGAACTCAGGAGCTGCGGCCCACTTTTTGCCGCGTGGTTCGGCCATATAGAACCACTGTTGCTGCCATTCCTTGACGGAATCGTTGAAGGCACCCGTCGGCCAAACGACTTTGGGCATCTTGCTCACCAGGGCGCTGTCGCACTCGGCGTGCTCGCCATTCACCACCTTAGGCTTCACATTGAAGATCTTCAGCCATGGGCCGAAGTGAGGCGAAATCCGGAGAAAGGCCTCGCACATGACGATGAACGTCGAGATATTAAGGAAAGAGTTGGGGGAAAGATCATGAAAATCAATCCCATAATAATACATGACTCCGCGAACAAATGGATGAAGGGGAAACCCGAGCCCACGGAAAAATGAGGAAGAAACACGACTCTCTCGTGGGGCTCCGGAGTAGGGACGATCTGTCCCGCCGGTGGAAGGCGATGGCCGGTCTTCTTGGCCAGGTACCCGGCCTCTCGGAGCCTCTTGATGTCCCTCTCTTGGACGGTAGAAGCCATCCATTTGCCTCCTGCTCCAGATCCGGACATCTTCAAAAAACCCTCTCTTCGATGGAGCGGAGGAAGGCTTGGGCGCTAGAGCTCGAACAATGGGGAATGGACTAGCGAAAGGAGGAGGCATGGGTAAAGAAGAAGAGACCTTATCTCTTTATAAAGACCGTGAAAGCTTTTTTGCACCTCCCCACTTGCCTGGTGGAACCCGCTCGTTCCCCACTCACCGCGATTAGCGATGTGGTTAGATTACCCATGATCTTATTGATGAAAATCCCACAATAAGGGGACACGATCTCTGCTTTGACAAGACTTGTCAAAGAAACTGCCTCGCAATATGCGATGTGGCTGGTTGTGGGAAAACGGTTCGAATAATGACCTGACCGTAATGACATGTTGCGTTGTCTAAAAAGTTGTCAGCAGATTGCATTTGTGAAATATCGTTCTCTCTACAGCGGTATGTGAAGATTATTTTGTGGATCCGGACACGATTCCAGTGTTCGATGATTACTTTGGAGTATTCGAAGAAGGAACCCACCTTGCAATGCCGAAGACAAGACTTGGCGCCGGACTTATCGTCATTGAAGCCTGGTTCAGGGGCTACTGAGGGAGTCCTGGATTAGGGCGTATCTGGACAGCCGGACTATATACATCATCCGGACTATTGAAGCGTGAAGATACAAGACTCAAGACTTCGGCCCGTGTCCGGATGGGACTCTCCTTTGCGTGGAAGACAAGCTTGGCGATCCGGATATTGTGTTTTCTTCCTTGTAACCGACTCCATGTAAACCCTAGCCCTCTCCGGTGTATATATAAACCGGAAAGGTTGGTCCTTAGAAGGCCGATCACAATTACAATCATACCATCATAGGCTAGCTCTGAGGGTTTAGCCTCTATGATCTTGTGGTAGATCTACTCTTGTACTACTCATATCTTCAATATTAATCAAGCAGGAAGTAGGGTTTTACCTCCATCAAGAGGGCCCAAACCTGGGTAAACATTGTGTCCCTCGCTTCCTATTACCATCAGCCTAGACACACAGATCGGGACCCCCTACCCAAGATCCGCCGGTTTTGACACCGACAAGTACGCCGTCTCCCCCGCCCACGGGCGCGGTGGCTCGTAGAGTCGCTGGACGAGGAGAAGCTTGCTTACGACGCCTACGCCCGATCCATCACCCACGCGCACGATGGCTCGTAGGACGAGGGGAAAATTTTACTACTCCCTCCGTTACTCCTCGTCCCTACCTTGGTTAGAGAGATTATCATATTGTATGAAATATATGTCTTTTAGTAGTTGGAGTAGTAGTACTACAACAATTTCCTTGGAGTCCATGGTGCAGCAAGCTACCCCAGGCTATGTTACTACTCCCTCCTTTCTGGTTAATGGCTCAATTTCAAAATCTCTCCAACCAAGGTAGATGGTGAATGGTGGAATTAATTTCGTAGTTTGCACAAGTAATGTGTACCCTCGTTTTTCTCAAGAAGTTATGTTTACCGATGCATTAATTATAATGAATGCATGCATGACCACTAAATTTTCATGAACTTCTACATGCATTGGTGAGTTTTCTCTTGATACTGCTTGCATCGGGTAATTTAATGCACCTCGAAATCCAAATGATTTTTTTAGATGAGCCCTATAAACCGGAAAGGAGGGAGTAGTATGTAGTACTACCTCCATAGTGTGTACTTACTCCGTAAAATCACATTTTCCAAAAACTAAGTCGCTCAACCTTTATTTGCTTGTTTCCCTTCCTGCCTCGTTACCTCGAACAGACTATGCCAAAAAAAACCTGCCTGTCGCACGGGAGAAGACCCGCCCTCGCCTTTTCAGTCCGGGTTTGTATAGATGGATCGCGCGAAGCAGCAAAAACCAAGCTGTGTCTTGTACTCATGTGTCGTACTAAAAGAGTAGAGACGCCCGCTTTCATGAATTCTGTACTTCCTATTGCTGACATGTGTGACATATAGCAACCGGGTCGATGTGTCATGCACCCAATAATAGTGCAGAATAGCAGGAGGGGACGCACCCTAGTTGTAGCGCCCTAGTAGTAGTAATGAGCAATGAGACGTCAAATCACAATGCCGCACCTTCCCAGATGGACTAAGCAACCATTGTTTCACACTTCGCTGAATCTGCTTCGCCATCATATCCTTCCTTCAAGAAAACCGAGTATTGCTTCTGCCATTGTTCTGTCTCAAGAGGGACGCGCATCGCCTTGGTACATCATGACACCTGGGACCGCATGACAGGCCATGCTCCCCCGTCCACCTCTCAGTAAAATCACCTCATTTTTACTACTTCCTTTGTCTCGGTTTACAGGGCATGCACGTCATTCTAGGTTGAGAATTTAACTAGCTATATAGTACTATGTGATGAACAATATATGTTTAGAAACTACATCCGCTTAAGAATCCAATGATATACTTTTTGTGACATAGTAACTCATATTTACTTAGTCAAATGGATGATCTAGAACTACATGCACGCCCTATAAACTGAGACGGAGGGAGTAGTATCTTTTTGATCAATATAGTCGGGATTCACCAAGGAGCAAAACCAGGTCGTAGGCTTCTCCTGTCATGTTGGCGTAGCAACTCAAGCACATGAAATGGCGACACACTTAACAAGACCCCTTTGGCCGACATGTGGCTCATCCACCATCTTGTTCCACGTGTGATGCACCAAATTTCAGTTCATTGGACTTGGAGGCACCCCGGTCATAGCGTCGTAGTAGTAGTAATTGAGCGGTGAGGGGTCAAATCACAAAGCCCCACCTTTCCCGCATTAAGTTAGACGGACGAAGCAACCATCATTTCACTCTAGGGCGCAAGAGCATAAAGAAAAGAGAAAACCAATGATGTGTGCGGCAGCTACCTAGGGCACCCTAGTGTAGGAGCCTCCACTACAAATCCGCTTCTCCCTCGTCCTCTTGAAGAAATCGATGATGCGTGGGGCAGGTAGGGTTTGTAGGAGTACTACGGCGTGCAGGGTCACGGCATAGTAAACGGGAGAGGGATTGAGTTCAAGTCGACGTCTTAACACGGGTGGGCCGCTTGGTTTTACAGGAACGAGGCAGCATTTTGGGTTTGGCTACCAGTGGAGATATACATAGTACAAAAAATTGTGGACGTAGGTTTGACCAAAAGGTAATGACACATGGGCCCCACATTTTGATATACCCGCGGCCGCGTGAAATTTGCTACTCAAAATAAAGCATAAAAGTTCCTCCAAAAACAACTATAACTAATGGGAAGTGAATGTATTCTTAAAATGAATATGTAATACAAAGAGAAAAATGGATTGAGTTAAAATAATGACATTTCTAACAAAAATGTGAATGTGAACTACATATGTGTGCACGTGACCAACACATACATTGTCAATACAAAATCTAATGCAAGAAATAACTTATGAGTAACATGCACGAATTGATGATGTGGTGCTTGCATGCATAGACTACAAAAACAATGTGATTTATCACTTCCATGCATGTCCATGAAAAAGCTACTAGTGGGTTGTACAAGCTATTTAGGAATAAAGAAGATGTATACATGGAAGTTGTAGGGAAAGAGATGACATGTCTCTCAATTCCCATGAGTAGGGATGGAAAAGATATGTCATTTTGTTCACATCATAGGAACTTTTCTAATGAATCTATAGATGACATGTATCCCAATTCCTATGAGGAGGGATTAGAAAAGAGATGTCATTTGGTTCACATCATAGGAACTTTTGTATTGAATATACGCTAATGTTTATTTTACTTTGAAATTGTGGGAGTATAGGAATCCATTCATATGAACAAATTGGCTCTAAAGCTATAAAAATGATATCATGTTTATTTTCCTTTGAAATGTGGAGTATATGAATCTATTCCTATGAACCAATTGGCTCTAAAGGAAAAAATCCTATAAAAATCATATCATATAGAGTTCCTATGATATTCCTCCACACCAAACGATGGTTGAAATTGCTGCAGGTCATACGACGGTCTTTCTTTGTACACTCCCCCCTCCCATCTTTATAGTTACCTCTCGATGATGAATGAAATGATATATACTGGGTATTCTATATGTGCATTTTGCTATATGAAAATACAGTAAAAGTTTGTGAGGCTCAAATTTTTAATAAAGCTATATGCACTACATTTTGGAACGGAGGGAGGAGCATATGTCGGCGTTCTGGGAACGGGGGTCCCCAGACTTGCCTGCCTGCGGCCTGCGTCGTGGATCAAGTGGGGGCCCAATGCAGCCCAGCTTCATCAGCTCAAGCTCAAGACCCTCACGAGGGCCCAAGCCTCGCGGGTCGGACGACAGGGAGCTTCCTCAGGAGCAGCCTCCTCAGGCAGGCTTGCGAGGAGGCAGAGAGATCAAGGCAGGGCACCTCCCGAGGGGCCCGTGATGCGAGCCATGACGATTGAGGACCAGGCGGGCGCCAGGCGGGCGCCGGCCTACGCAGTGTCCTTGTTTCCCTTTCGGTGCTAAGGGGGCAAGCACAGTCCAAGGCATCGGGCAAAGGTTACCATTTCGGTGCCACAAGACCAAGACCAGCAGAACGGCAGGATGGAGGTCATCGTGGAGCCAAGGGCGGCGTCACCGTTAGAGCCTTTGGTAGCCGAAGACCAACTTTAGTCAGGATAAGTGTACCGGATGTTCCCGTTTAAAATGGCCAATTGTTGGCGCCCTTCCCGCTCATTATTTGGGGAGAGACCTAGGGCCTCGCTCTATAAATAGGACTAGCCACCCACAGGGTAGAGGCATCTAAAAAACTACCCAGAGAGAGAAGTGGCTGGACTCACCCAAGCAGTTCATCGCACCAGCTCAAGAACAGCCCCTCGCGAGTCTGTTCTCCCTTTGTACTGTTCATCATCAGCCCCTGAGGCAATCCACGACACCACACAATGGAGTAGGGTATTACACCACAATGGTGGCCTGAACCAGTATAAATCTCGTGTCCCTTGTGTGTTCATCTTTCTTGCTTAGATCTTTGCAAGACTGAGAGACGTGAGCTAGTAGGGGAGAGATCTTCGTGCGCACCCCAATGTTCGAACCTCAAGGGTCTGCCGGAACCCGAAATCCGACATTTGGCGCACCAGGTAGGGGTGCGCCGGAATCTTTCTTCCGCTAGTCATGTCTGATCTTCCGCCGTGACCATGGCTGACGCTCACCGAGCCCGCGCCGAGCGTCGGGCTGCTCTCGCCACCCGCGTCGCCCAGACAGCGCCTGTCGGTAGACGCCCCCGTCATTCCCCATCGCCTGCTGCCAGTGCAGCCGCCAGCTCGGCGGGGAACGAGCAGCAGGCCTCCCCCTGCATCCTCCGATGCGACATGATGGCCGCGCCGCCACCTCGTCGCCAACTCCGCCCAGATCATCGACTCGCGCCCGTCTCGCCCCCACAGAAGCGCTGCCCGCTCCAACAACCGACGCTGATGCTGGGACCAGGGTGCTCCGAGCCTTGGCCCCCGCCTTGCGGCAGAAGTAGTGGCCGCCCAAGTTCAAGCCCGAGATGCCACCACGCTACAACGGCATGATGGACCCGCTGGTTTTCCTGCTGGCATACGAGGAGTCTGTCCTCAAGGCTGGGGGCGACGACAGGGTGATGGCCAACTGGTTTCCCATGGCCCTCACTGGCGTCCCGCGCATGTGGCTGCTCCACCGACCGACAGCCTCTGTGACCTCCTGGGAGGAGCTGAGTAGCCTCTTCCTCGCCCGCTACGCCGCGCCGGCACCCCAGGTCGTCGCAGCTCTCCTGGGCGGCTCGCAGGAGCCGCCCGCAAGCCGCCATGTCAGGCCATTCACCCGCCAGATCGGTGTCGCCTCCAAGCACCAGGGAGCTCCCCCAACTTGGGTGGCGCCCGAGGCCGGTCTGACCTTCAACTCTTACGATCACCCCTCCAACCCCGCCGGTTCGGGTGCGCTCCCGATGCTGTGCACCCCCACCATGTGCCAAGTGGCCGTCACCAGGACCCTCATCGATGGCAGAGCTAGCCTGAACGTGTTCTTAGCGGAGTCCTTTAGCCGCCTCGACGTGCCACTCGAGCGGCTTCAGCCCAGCTAGCCCTTCTTGGGTGTCGGAGGCGGTTCCACTATCTCCTTAGGGCAGATCCGCCTCCTGGTGACCTTCAGCACCTACGACAACTTCCGCACAGAGCTGATCGACTTCGACATCGCCCCGATCGGCCTTCCCTACAATGCCATCCTTGGCTACCCGGCCTTGTCCCGGTTCATGGCGGCAACTCACCCGGCGTACAACCTCATGAATATGCCCGGAAGCAGCGGCGTCCTCACTGTGTCAGGAGACACAAGAGATGCGCTGCAGGCACTCAAGCTTGCCTTCAAGACAGTCGCGGCGGCACAACCCGCCAGCTCCGACGCCCCTGAGCCCAAGGGGGATGCACCAGCCAAGAAGAAGCAGCTATTCACCTAAGACAAGGCAGAAACCAAGCAGGTGCTGGTCGACAAGGACGGGTCCTCTAGTGCCACCTTCACCATAGGCGCTAACCTCGAACCCGAGTAGGAGGAGGCCTTGGTGAAGTTCCTGCGCGCGAACAAGAAGGTATTCGCGTGGGAACCTGATCAGCTAGCAGGGGTCCCGAGGGGTGTAATTGAGCATCACCTCAACGTGTGCCCCAACCTGCGCCTCGTGAAGCAAAAAGCGAGGCGGCAGTCCACTGAGAATCAAGCATTCATCGTCCAAGATACCCGCAAGCTAGAGGCGGCAGGGGTTATTCGCTAGGTCCGCTACCCAGATTGGTTGGCTAACCCGGTTGTCGTGCCAAAGAAGGGAGGAAAGGAACACATGTGTGTCGACTTCACCAACGTCAACAAGGCCTGCCCGCAGGATCCATTCCTGCTTCCTCGCATCGACCAAATCATCGACTCCACTGCCGAGTGCGACCTGTTATGCTTCCTGGATGATTTCTCGGGCTATCACAAGATAAAGCTGGCGGTAGAAGACGTGGAAAAAACGGATTTCCTGACCCCGTGTGGAGTATACTACTATACATGCATGCCGTTTGGGCTGCGCAATGCAGGTGCGACCTTTCAGCGACTGATGCACATCTCCTTGGGTCGGCAGCTCGGGAGGAATGCTGAGGCTTACGTCGATGACATTGTGCTAAAGTCTCGGGAGGCAAAATCCCTGATACAGGACTTGGAGGAAACCTTCACGAGCCTCAATGAGGTGGACCTAAGGCTTAACCCGGAGAAGTGCGTATTTGGAGTCCCCTCGGGCAAGCTCCTGGGTTTCCTCGTATCTCACAGGGGTATCGAGGCCAACCCGGAGAAGGTCAAAGCAGTCGAGGACATGAGCCCGCCGAAGACCCTCAGAGAGATGCAAAAGCTCACCGGGCGTGTGACCGCGCTAGGACGCTTCATCTCCAAGCTGGGGGAACGAGCACTACCCTTCTTCAAGCTGATGAACAAGAAGGGCCCCTTTGAATGGGCTGAAGAGGCCAACAAGGCGTTCCAGGATCTCAAGAGGTACTTAACCAGCCCTCCGGTAATGGTAAGTCCACGTCCTCAAGAGCCCCTGGTGCTCTACCTAGCAGCCACCCCCTACTCCACTAGCGCAGCCCTGGTGGCGGTTAGGGAGGAGCATTGGGACAAGGCCGCAACAACCGTCCAGGTCGAAGCAAAGCAGAGCCAAGAAGGCTTCACGGAGACCACGACCGCAGCCAAAAAAGATCAGCCACAGCAGGGGAGCACACCCGGAACAGAAGAGGCCTCTCCAAGCGATCATTCGCTGGGGGCTCCATCGTCTCAGGGGGCACCCCAACCTCCGGAGGACGCAGGCAGTGCTAGTGCTCTCAACCTCGTCGAGCACCCCATGTACTTCGTTAGCACGGTGCTACGAGACGCAAGGGCACGGTACCCCATGCCTCAAAAACTCCTCCTCGCGCTGCTGGTGGCCTCACGCAAGCTATGGCACTACTTCCAAGGCCACCCTATCAAGGTCGTCTCAGCATACCCCTTGGAAAGGGTACTCAGGAGCCCCAATTCAGCTGGGAGAGTCGCTGAGAGGAACATCGAGCTGCAAGCATTTTAGCTAGAAGTTAGCATGACCAGAGTCATCAAGGGGGCTGCACTTGCGGACTTCATGGCGGAATGGGCAGAGGCGCCAGACCTCGAAGCTGGTGAGGATCGATCACTTTCCCCAGGAAGCGAGGCACCGGACGGCTGGGTCATGTACTTCGACGGGGCGTTCTCCCGACACAGCGCGGGGGCTGGCGCGGTGCTCGTATCTCCCACTCAAGACAAGCTCTACTACACCGTACAACTCTGTTTCCAGCATGGAGAAAAGGTCTCCAACAACATAGCAGAGTACGAAGGCCTGATAGAAGGCCTGAAAGCTACAGTCGCCTTGGGGTTAAAGCGCCTCACCATCAAGGGTGATTCGCAACTCCTCGTCAATTTATCCAACAAGGTGTACAAGCCGAATGAGCACATGGAAGCCTACCTCGCGGAGGTCCGCAGGATGGAGAAGCAGTTCTGGGGACTGGAGCTGCAACATGTGCCTCGCGGCACCAATTAGGAGGCTGATGACATTGCCAAAAGGGCATCCAGGCGGCTACCTCAGGAGCTAGGCATCTTCGAGGAGCGACTCTTCAAGCCCTCGGAAACACCGTCACTATCAAGCACGACGCAGCGTCGGGAAGAGCCCCCCCAGCCGCCCGCCTTGGGAGCCCCGGTCTGCGACCCGGCCTCAGGAGCACGCCTGCTCCTGACGTTGGAGCCTTAGGAAGGATGCTGGATCGCAGAGCTTAGGAACTACCTGACACAAGGGACCTTGCTGGAGAAGGAGGAGGAAGCGGAGCGTGTGGCGCGGCAGGCCACGGCCTACTGCATCAAGGATGGAGTGCTCTATCGGAGGCGACCAAATGATGTGTCCTTGCGTTGCATTTCCAGAGAGCAAGGGAAGGAGCTGCTGGCAGACATACACGGTGGAGATTGTGGGCATCACTCATCATCATGGACCCTCGTTGGCAAGGCGTTCCGCAGTGGGTTCTATTGGCCCACGGCACTCAGTGACACCGTGGAGCTAGTGAAAGCTTGTGAGGCTTGTCAATTCCATGCCAAGCAGATCCATCAGCCGGCGGGGGGTCTGCAGACTATACCCCTTTCATGGCCGTTCGCAGTCTGGGGGCTGGACATCCTGGGCCCATTCCCTCAAGCGCCGGGAGGCTATCTCTATCTCTACGTCGCCGTGGACAAGTTCACCAAGTAGGCTGAGGTGGAAGCTGTCTACACCATCCCCGCAGGCTCCATGGTCAAGTTCATCAAGGGCCTCGTGAGCCGCTTCGGAGTGCCTAACCGCATCATCACCGACAACGGTTCACAATTCACCAGTAACCTCTTCAAAACATATTGTGCTAACCTTGGAACACAGATGTGCTACGCTTCGGTAGCGCACCCCCGGAGCAACGGTCAGGCCAAGCGAGCCAACGCAGAGGTCCTGAGGGGCCTCAAAACCAGGACCTTCAAGAAGAAGCTGGAGGCCTGCGGCAGGGGATGGTACGACGAGCTCTAGTCCGTGTTGTGGTCTATCCGCATGACCGCGGCCAAACCAACTGGCGAGACTCCATTCTTCCTCGTCTACGGAGCTGAGGCAGTCCTCCCTCACGAGGTCAGGCGTCGTTCCGCACGGGTCCTGGCGTTCGACGAGGCGCAGCAGGATGCCATGCGGGGGATAGATCTCATGCTGGGGGAGGAACCACGTCGAGAGGCCGCACTTCGAGCGGCAAGGTATCAACAGGCGCTACGGCGGTACCACTGCCACAACATCCGCCCCAGGACTCTTGAGGTAGGGGACCTCGTGCTTAGGCGGGTCCTCTCCAGGGAAGGGTTGCACAAGCTCTCTCCCAAGTGGGAGGGCCCGTTCAAGGTTGTTCATGTTTCAAGGCCCGGCTCCGCGCGCTTAGAGACCCAAGAGGGAGTACCCATCCAGAACGCGTGGAACATTCAACATCTCCGGAGATTCTACCCCTGACCGAGGCCCGGTGCCTGTGGAAAAGGCCCGGTGCCTGTGAAGAAGGCCAACGCCTGTGAAGCCACCGCATTTTGGAGAAGGCCTGGTGCCTATGAAGAAGGCCAACGCCTGTGAAGCCACCGCATTTTGGAGAAGGCCCGGTGCCTGTGAAGAAGGCCAACACCTATGAAGCCACCGCATTTTGGAGAAGGCCCGGTGCCTGTGAAGAAGGCTAACGCCTATGAAGCCACCGCATTTTGGAGAAGGCCCTGTGCCTGTGAAGAAGGCCAACGCCTATGAAGCTACCGCATTTTGGGGAAGGCCCGGTGCCTGTGAAGAAGGCCAATTACTGTGAAGCTCGCCGCCCGTGACACTCTCATGTAATAATGAGTGGGGCTGTACACGCCCCAGTGTCTCCGGAGTGCCGCCCTCGGGCCTCGGGGGCTTCCGCCCACGCCCAATGGCAGCACTTAGCCCCGCGCTGGTGAGAAGACGTCGAAGACTAGATTAGGTGCCGGACGCGGCTTTTTCATTTGCTTTCTGCAGTTGGCTTGTTCTATCCTATTTGGAGTTTTATCGAAGCTATCCCTGCCTCTGGCACGAGCCCCCCTGTCGGTGTCAAAACCGGCGGATCTCGGGTAGGGGGTCCCGAACTGTGCGTCTAGGCGGATGGTAACAGGATACAAGGGACATGATGTAGTTACCCAGGTTCGGGCCCTCTCGGTGGAGGTAAAACCCTACTCCTGCTTGATTAATATTGCTGATATGGGTAGTACAAGAGTTGATCTACCACGAGATCAGAGAGGCTAAACCCTAGAATCTAGCCTATGGTATGATTGTTTTTCGTCCTACGGACTAAAACTCTCCGGTTTATATAGACAGCGGAGAGGGCTAGGGTTACACAGAGTCGGTTACAATGGGAGGAGATCTTCATATCATATCGCCAAGCTTGCCTTCCACGCCAAGGAAAGTTCTATCCGGACACGGGACGAAGTCTTCCATCTTGTATCTTCATAGTCCGGGAGTCCGGCCAAAGGTCATAGTCCGGCCATCTGGACACCCCCTAATCCAGGACTCCCTCAGTAGCCCCTGAACCAGGCTTCAATGACGACGAGTCCGGTGTGCAAATTGTCTTCGGCATTGCAAGGCGGGTTCCTCCTCCGAATATTTCATAGAAGATGTTGAACACAAGGATAGTGTCCGGCTCTACAAAATAAGTTCCACATACCACCGTAGAGAGAATAATATCTGCACAAATCTAATCTGCTGACATATTCCGCAGCGTGACATCACGCCACGGCCAAGCCTTTATTCGAATCATTTTAATGTTCCACCTCAGCGCGTTTAGCGAGGCGGTTTCCTTGGCACGTCTTGTCAAAGCAGAGATCGTGTCCCCTTATTCCGGGATTCTCATCAATACGAGCGTGGGTAACCCAACCGTCCCTTTGGTATGACTCACTATTTCAAAGCGAGTCCCAAACGGTTACGGGGAGGGCTCTTGGTATTCAACCTCTTTATAAAGAGACCAAGGCTCGACTCCTTTCTTTTCAATTTAATCGAATCCGCCCCTCACCTCGAGGTCCAACACCCAAAGCTCCAGTTTTAGGCGCTTCGGACCTTCAATGATGTCCGGCTCCGACCTTCAAGGCCGGTGGATGCCTTCCTCCATTATGGAAGAAGACGTGTGAAAGCTGAGAGACGCCAGGTATCTAACCGGCGAAATCTCGCATAGGCTGCCTGCTCAAGGGCAGGCCATTCCCAGTCCCCAGCCCGGTGAGAGGGTGGTGTTCACATCTCACTTCCTTCGGGGGCTAGGATTCCTGATTGATCCCTTCGTGAGAGGGCTTATGTTTTATTACGGGCTGGAATTTCACGACTTAGCTCCGGAGTCCATCCTCCAAATCTCATCGTTCATTGTCGTGTGTGAGGCCTTCCTCCATATTACTCCTCACTTCAGATTGTGGCTTAGAACCTTCAAGGTGGAACCGAAGATGATCGAGGGGCAGCACGCTGAGTGCAGAGGATCTATCATAAGTAAGATGGCTGACGCTCCATGGCCCGAGGGCTCTTTCCAAGAGGAATTCATCTTATGGCAACGGGACTGGTTTTACATCACAGCCCCCAGGGGCACCACATGGGTGGCGCCACCTGCTTTTCGCTCGGGTCCCCCACCATGGCTAGCGTCATGGGTCAATGAAGGGCTTATCTGGGGGCCGTCCAAAGACGTGCCCTTGCTGCAGGGCCGCATTCGAGATCTCCTAGAAAGAGATATCAACTTGACCGTAGTGGCGCAAGTTATGCTGATTCGCCGCATGCTGCCCTGCATACGTCGCCCTCTCCGCCTACGGGAATTTAATCCGGAGGGACCGCGAGTTCTCCAACACTTTATGGGCACGACGCCCGTGGAGATGTACAAATTGTTCTTCGGATCACAAGCAAGGTGTTCGGACTTGTCCGAGGACGCAGGTCTGAGCTGCAATCGCCCGGATGCCCAAGTAAGTAGCCCCGTATTTGGACATGCCATCCGTATTTTTATCATAAAATTGCCCTTAACAGAGCTATCCTTTGAACATGAGTGGATAGCGAAAGCAAAGCTTATCAGGTGTCCAGCCCCCCTGCCTAAGACCACGCCGGATCCCGTGTTAACCAGGATGCTGGAGATTGAGCCTTTGGCAGAAGGCGAAGAGGGGAACCAAGGAGTTACCGCCTCCGTGAAGGAGGCCGTCAGAAAGGGAGGAATCGAGAATTCGCCCAACTAGGGGAAGAAAAGGAGTGCCTCTGAAGACCCGGAGGGGATGGCCTCAAAACGGGGGAAGAAATCTTCGCCAGAGGATCCGGCGCCGGAGAATGTCCCGGCCGCATTACGCCCCCAAGGTGACCAGCTCTCCATCGAGCCGTAAGTAAAGAGAGGGGTTCCAAAATGCGTGACATCCCTGTTTTATTTCTGAGGAAGATAACCGAAATATTACCTTGAAGTTCGGATCTCAACCCTTCTCAGCAGAGCTCATCCTCAGGGGATCTTCGTTCAGAGATGATGCAGAGCGAAACGCCGCCCCTAGCTGCAGCGTCTTACGAGGCAGGCAACCCTGAGGTGTCGTCTTGGAGGGTTTCTCCAAGTCCGGACCCTAAAAAAGGTCGTCAGGCTAGTCCGGCACCCTCTGGTGCGCGGTCAGAGGGGCTGAAGGATCTGCTCGGTCGAGCGTCTATCTCAGAAGAACACCGTATGTTGATGAACACGGTGATTGGAAGGATTTCATCCGCGGAAAGCGGATTGTACGAGGCCGCCAGGAGTTTACTGACAGGCTTTGAGGTACGTGAAAAGGTGTACCTTTTGGTAGAGCCGCATATATAAAAATGCGCCCTGTATAAATAGTAGCCCCTGAGACTCTGTGTGTTGTCAAAAGTGACGGCGCACAGAGGATCATAACCCGAGGTATAATATGTCACCTTTTTTATGAAGGTGGCGAGGCGTTCGGTGGCTAGCCGGACTGATGAATCTGCCAAGCTAAAGTGGCAACTTGACGTAGCAGATGCTGACATCGTGCTTGTAAATAAGCGGCTAGACGAGGCACAAGGTATGTTCCAAAGACATCTGATAAGAGGAGTTCGATGCTTGTGCCTTATAAGATATGTGCTTAATGTAGATGGTGCTGCTGCCGTGGAGAACCTTTGGGCGGAACTTGCCCGAGCCAAGGAGCAATCAAGAAAAAGTGATGCGGCTGCCATTAAAGCGTCTGAAGAGCTGAAAGCCGAACAGACTGCTCACTGCCAGAGCAAGAAAGTAATAGCCAAGATGGCTATAAAATTGAAGGATGATGTCGACCGCTGTAAATTTCTTGAACAAGAAGATAGGGCGGCTTAGAAGGACCTTGAAAAGATCACTGCCGAGGCCAAGGATACTCGCTCTGCAATGAGAGCTATGAAGGAGGAGCTACGTCAAGCCGGAGATATCACGGCTGGAAAGCCCTATATGCTGCGGATGAAGTTCGGGGATCCTAAGTATGCTCCGTTAGACTGGCAGTGGAGTGCGGAGAATGCTTATCTGGATTTGGCAGCGAGTGCGGCAGACGCGACCGAACACTTCCAGGGTCGAGGTGACCATGAATTGGAAGAACTTTTTTGGTCGCAGTTCCACAATCCAGAATGCCCACTTTCGGTATCCGACTGTTTGGCCGCCTGGGCGGAGCTGAACAGGTCATCCGGACTCGCCATGAGGTATGTTGCGAGTCGTCTGTGGACGGAAGAGCCAGAGCCGAAGAGTTATTTTAGCTTGGTGCAGCAGTTCCTTGGTTCAGTGCCACGTGTTGATGCAATGAAGAGGTCGGCGTGCATAGAGGGTGCACAGATGGCTCTTTCCCATGTCAAAACATACTGGGCGGATATGAAGGCCAGTGTTGTTGCATCCCGGAATTAGGACGAAAGTCGAGTACCTGTCAAGCACTACTTTGAGGAAGTTCTTCAGGGTGCTCGTTTAATAGAAGCGCAGTGCTCGAAGGATGTTGTTTTCGAATAGCATATGCTATTGTAAAACAAATATTTTGATAGAATATAAAAGCTTTTTATACGTGTGCTTGCAAGAATTATAATGCCTCATGTGCGGCCGTTAATGTATATGTGTATATAACCTGAAAGATGGCAGTCGTTGGCTTCAGCCCCCACGCATATAATGCGGGGGTGTTCGCGAAAAGGTGCGTTTTCACACTTAATCCAACGTCTTGGTCCTATAAAGGAGGTGATAGCGCAACGAACTAGGAAACCGGACTATAATGCTTTATCACTTTCACTTAGCCATAGGAGTTTGACAGTGGGGCTACTGAATAGCCCCTAGGGGCACCACGCTCGCCCAAATTCGGGGCGCGTGTGTGCCTGACCGGGAAGCGGCCCTTGGTTAATGCGGAGGAATCCTAAAGATTCCAAAAGTCATCGAGTGGTTGACCAGTATCTCGCTATATCATGACAGTCAGTTTTCGGCTTTCTCTACTGAGGTGCTCGCCTGGCCGAACCGGGGCACAATCGCAGTAGTTCTCCTGGTGCCGTCTTAGCCGATAGAGCGGAACGTAAGACAGCAAAACATAGGAGCCGGGCAAACCCAACATTTGATCAAAGACATGATTCGGAGCTGATGCATATAAGGCCAAACTCGCGACGCCGAACACTCCCTAAGGTATTCGGTCTTTATGAAAATGGGCCGAACAAAAGCCCTTGGTAAGAAGCCCCTGGTGCCCAGGAACGTGCAAAATCCTGGCGTGGCCACATGCCAAGACGCCAGCATCCTCCTCGGTTATAGCGAAAACCGGGGGATGTTACCAACAAGAGACAGTAAAAAAGGTTTACGCAGGGTCTTAATCTGAAAAGAATCCTTACGGGTCCCTACTGCATGTCTGCGCCTGTGTCTCCGTTGTGCCGTATCCTGGACGGGCGTAGCACGGTGTTCGTCTGTGAAAGAGAGGAACTTAGTGAAAAATAATCATGCGAGAGACATGAGTAAAATTGAGCCGTATTGTCTCCTAGTGTAAACACGCGGAGCCCCTTGTACAGGGTTATGCGGCTATTAAGCTTTTGTATGTTTACGCCGGACTCGTCGAGCCGTGTCCGGGGTAGTAGGGCTGGATTAGTGTGCGGCTGTCACGGCGGCCGCACCATTACCCGTACTTCGGGGATCAATTGATATTTCCCTTTAATGAGATGATGCCTCGTGGACCAGGCATTTTGAGTGTAAGGGATGCATAATGCGGTATTGCGTTAAAGTGGGCGAAAGCTTCACGCCCCAGTAGCGCTTGATAGCGACTCATGAATGGGGCAATGTGGAAGGTTAGCTTTTTGCTTCAGAAGTTGTCGGGTGAGCCAAACATGACTTCTAACGAAAGGGAACCCATACTCTGGGTATCTGGGCCCGGCGTGACTCCTTGATGGAAGTGTTGCCACGGCGAATTATTGCTAGGTTTACCCCCAGTTTGCGAATTGTGTCCTGATATAACAGGTTTAGGTCACTGCCGCCGTCCATTAGGACTTATGTAAATGGGAGTCCGTCAATAATCGGATCCAAGACCAAGGCAGTCCAGCCTACATCCCGGATACCTCTGGAGTAATCCTGATGATCGAAGGTGATTGGCTGTAACAACCAGTGGCGGGGCTCCTCTGGGGCAGGCCGTATGGCGCGTATCTTCGCAGGCACCATTCTGTTTTTCCCTTTTGTCACCTGAAGTGAATTTACTGTTTTGACTTCTTGTGGGAACTTCTTTTGTTCTCCGGTGTTCTGCTTGTGGGGTGTGTCGTCATCCTCGCTTGGTGTGTCGAGCCCCTTGTGTTCGGCGTTGAGTTTGCCGGACTGCTTGAAGACCCAACAATCTCTGTGGGTGTGGTTTGCAGGTCTCCCAGGAGTACTGTGGATTTGACATATTTTGTCCAAGATTTTGTTGAGGTTAGATAGCTCGTCCCTGTCATCTTTGGGGGGCGGCTTTTTTTGATTTTGCCGAGAGCTTTTGAATCCGGCGTTGACTACCATGCTCATCGGGCTGTTATCCTTGATCCGGCGCTGTTCTTTGTTACGGCGCAGTTTCTTGTTTCCATCTCTGAGTTCGGATGTACTTGGGTCGCTGGTGCTGCTTCTTGCCAACCAGCTATCCTCTCCTGCGCAAAAGCGGGTCATGAGGCTTGTTAATGCGGCCATTGTTCTTGGCTTTTCTTGGCCGAGGTGTCTGGTGAGCCATTCGTCTTGGACGCTATGTTTGAAAGCTACTAGGGCTTCGGCGTCTGGACAGTCGACTATCTGATTCATTTTAGTAAGAAATCTATTCCAGAGTTTCCGGGCTGACTCTCCGGGTTGTTGGGTTATATGACTCAGATCGTCTGCATCCGGAGGTCGGACATAGGTCCCTTGAAAGTTTGCCCGGAAAGCATCCTCGAGCTCTTTCCAACTTCCTATGGTGTTTTCAGGAAGGCTTTTAAGCCAATGCCGGGCTGGCCCTTTGAGCTTAAGGGGTAAGTATTTTATGGCATGAAGGTCATCTCCTCTGGCCATGTGTATGTGGAGGATATAATCCTCGATCCAGACTCCAGGGTCTGTTGTTCCGTCATATGCTTCTATGTTTACGGGCTTGAATCCCGCTAGAAATTCATGATCCAGTACCTCATCGGTGAAACATAGGGGATGTGTGGCGCCCCTGTACGTAGGTGTGCCGCGATGCTCGGATATTTTTTGCGTTGCATTGCTCGCTGGAGCTTGCTTTCTTGGCCCATAGATGGATCTGGTTGGACCAGTTTTTTGATGCGAATCCTTGGGCGGATCGCTTGCCGTATTGAGTGCGGCGCCCTTTGTTGCTTGAGGTCGATCTTGGGGTCGTCTATCTAACCTGGTGGCTTCCTTGTTTTTTTACTGTGGGGGCTCTAAGGCCTCTTCATCAAATTCCGGTAGTAATTTCCGCTTCGGATAGCTCTTTGTGTGATGACTGTTGTCGTACTTGTGTGCGGTATTGAGTACTTCGCCCCATCTGATTGTGAGTGCATCTTCCGTTGTTTTGAGCTTCCGCTTCTGCTTTTTCAGGCTACGCGCAGTGGCGACGAGCCTTTGGTGGAGGTTATAGTGCTCCAGCGACTTGTCTGGCGTGAGGTCGTCCGGACTATTATCTTTGCCGGGGACGGATTGTTCGGTTTGTCCGCCCTGTTTGGACGGTTGCTCGATGGCATGTTCATCTTCCGTTGATTCGCCCTGCTCTATGGCTGGGTCTCTGTCGAGGTAGGGCTTGGCGCGGCGCTTACGCCGCCGCTTTGATTGTTTTTCGAGGGAACGATCCCTGGTTGCGCCCTTTTGATCCTCGTCGTTGCTTCTTTTAGGTGTGTCCACCATGTATACATCGTGTGATGAGGTGGCTTTCCAGTGCCCTATAGGTGCTGGTTCTTGGTCGTCTCCTTCATCGGCATCCATACCGTCGATGTCTTCGGAGTCATAGTCGAGCATGTCGGTTAGGTCGTCGACAGTGGCTATGAAGTGGGTGGTGGGTGGGTTTCAAATTTCTTCGTCGTCCGCATCCCAACCTTGCTGACCATAGTCCAGCCAGGGCTCTCCTGACAAAGAGAGAGACTTTAGTGAATTCAGGATATCACCAAAGGGCGGGTGCTGAAAGACGTCCACGGCGGTGAACTCCATGATCAGAGCCCAATCGGGTTCGATCAGAAGGGGTGCGGAAAATTCGGAGTCCGGAAAGGAGTCCGACACCTTGGAGTCACAGGCCTCGCAAAGGACTAGGCTGGTATTCGGCTCTATCGCCATAGAGATTGCGGCTCCTGGGGCAGCGTCCAACCGTCCATCCCCGACTGGCGCAGTCGGCTCCGAGGTAATGGTCGGAGCGGACACTTGAGCGGCGGTCTGGGCGCCGTCCGGCGGCAGAGCTAGATCATGCCCATCGTGACAGTGCGGCGCGCTCGACCGTGGCTCAAGTCCGTCGAAGATCAAGTCCCCGCGGATGTCGGCCGTGTAGTTTAAGCTTCCAAACTTGACCTGATGGCCATGGGCGTAGCTTTCGATTTGCTCCAGATGGCCAAGCGAATTGGCCCGCAGTATGAAGCCGCCGAATACGAAGATCTGTCCAGGGAGAAAAGTCTCAGCCTGGACCGCGTCGTGGTTGACGATCGAAGAAGCCATCGGGCCTAAGGGTGACGACACATAGGAACTCTCAATGAAAGCACCAAGTCGGTGGCAAAACCGGCGGATCTCGGGTAGGGGGTCCCGAACTGTGCGTCTAGGCGGATGGTAACAGGAGACAAGGGACACAATGTTTTTACCCAGGTTCGGGCCTTCTCTATGGAGGTAAAACCCTACTCCTGCTTGATTAATATTGATGATGTGGGTAGTACAAGAGTTGATCTACCACGAGATCAAAGAGGCTAAACCCTAGAAGCTAGCCTATGGTATGTTTGTTTTTCGTCCTACGGACTAAAACTCTCCGGTTCGTATAGACACCAGAGAGGGCTAGGGTTACACAGAATCGGTTACAATGGGAGGAGATCTTCATATCATATCGCCAAGCTTGCCTACCACGCCAAGGAAAGTTCTATCCAGACACGGGACGAAGTCTTCAATCTTGTATCTTCATAGTCCGGGAGTCCGGCCAAAGGTCATAGTCCGGCCATCCGAACACCCCCTAATCCAGGACTCCCTCACCCCCTTTCTCCTTTTTTGCTCACCTGTTTTGGTTTTCCCATGCGCAAGTCTTGCGAGGGAGGTACCCGGGTGCCCTCACGAGTGTTTTCTGCCTCGGTCGCCTAAGGCCCTCCTATCCGGGTCCGCCGAGGGAGCACCACTCCCAGTCCTTGCCCCACGGGCATCGCGACGCGAGCATGGGACCTAGGTCGGTCGCCCCCGCAACCAAACCAAGAGCTACCCCTCTTGACTAACCCTTGCAGGACATAAAGGGCACGGCAAGGCCTCGACCTCGGGAGGCAAGGACCGCTACAAGCCTCCACGGGTTAAGTAACTCTCGGACGCGGGTGCACGGCACGGAAACGGAGCACGGAAATAGCGGAAACAGCACGATAATTAAAAATGACAGTTCAACATGCCCCCGCGGGGCCCTACACTACTCCCTCTTTCTGCAGGAAAAGAACAAAGGCAAAACGGGCATGACCAGCTCGGCACCAGCCCACCACGAGGGCTCGTACTGCCTCCGGAGCTCGGTCACATTCACTCTTCTCGTTTCACCGAGGTGGGATGGCGGACCAGCCCGCTACCTTCCCCCAGGCGGGCGCGACAACGTGGAGGCTGGTCGCGACCACCGCTGGAGGAGCTCCTGCCTGAAGAAGAGTCGCCAAAGCTTGGCGAGCCCCGAGCGCGGCAACCCATGCGCCTGCCGCCATCTTCGTCCCAATCGACGCCGAGGCTGGGCACCCTGCCACGGTCATCGTCTTCGGGGAAGCACCCGGCGCGGCGACCATCTTCCCCGAACGCCCTCACGTAGAGGGTGGCATCACCGTCGAACCTGAAGTGCAGGGTGCATCGCCGGCCCAGGCCACGCGCGCGGGCAGAAGTTTGCCAGCCGCGGGTCAGGGCCAAACCCCCGGCGGCGAAAACCTCCAGCAAAGCCCAGGATGCCCTGCTGCAGCAGCCGTCTGCCTGAAGCCAGAGGCCGCCCGGAGCGCCGCCCGGAAGCTCACCTAAGAAGAAGCGAGGAAGCTGGAGCCAAGTGCTGGTCGGGTCCGCTGACCACACGACGAACTCTGGCAGCACTTCCGCCAAGCGGAAGCGTGGTTTGGGGGGCCGCACGGCCACATCATGCCTCCCGTCGACGACCGGACGCTCGTCGCCACGTAGGGAGCCGCCTCCGCGACCGCGGGAAGCCACCACGGGGACGCAGGGTGCTTGCGGGGAAGGCCCCGACCGTGCTTGGCCGGAGGAGAGTCAGGCCCTTCCTGGCGAGCCTTTCCCTTCTCCGCGGCCGAGAACCTCTTTGGCGGAGCCATGGACATAGCGAGTAGTCGGAGCGAAGAAGAGGAGGAGTAGCAGAGGGAGATGAACTGGAGTGGCTCGCGCCGTTCCATACTTATAGCCGGAGGAGGCCAACCGACGGCCTCCACGATTGCAGGTAATCATGACCCGTTTTTTCATGCAGGGACTTGTCAAGTCGTGCGGTTGCCGAGGCATCGTGGGGAAGCGGAGACGCCCACGTCCAATCAACCGCCACATGGCGCCCAAGGCCGCAGGCTATTGGGGCCCGCGGCGCTTCGCACTTGCCCCTTCGCTTATCTGCTAAGCCAAGTCTGGGCGCGCCTTGGGCCCGGGGGCTACTGTCGGTGTTCTGGGAACTGGGGCCCCAGACTTGCCTGCCTACGGCTTGCAGCGTGGCTCAAGTGGGGGCCAATGCAGCCCAGCTTCATCAGCTCAAGCTCAAGACCCTCATGAGGGTCCAAGCCCCGCGGGGTGGACGACAGGGAGCTTCCTCAGGAGCAGCCTCCTCAGGCAGGCTCGCGAGGAGGCGGATATATCAAGGCAGGGCACCTCCCGAGGGGCCCGTGATACAAGCCATGACGATCGACGACCAGGCGGGCGCCAGGCGGGTGCCGGCCTGCACAGTGTCCATATTTCCCTTTCGGTGCCAATGGAGCAAGCACAGGCCAATGCATCCGGCAAAGGTTACCGTTTCGATGCAACAAGACCAAGACCAGCAGAACGGCATGATGGAGGTCGTCATTGAGCCCAGGGCGGCGTCACAGTCAGAGCCTTTGGCAGCCGAAGACCAACTTTAGTCAGGACAAGTGTACCGGATGTTCCCCTTCAAAATGGCAAATTGTTGGCGCCCTTCCCGCTCATTATTTGGGGAGAGGCCCAAGGCCTCGCTCTATAAATGGGACTAGCCACCCACAGGGTAGAGGCATCTAAAAAACCACCCAGAGAGAGAGAGAAGCGGCTGGACTCACCCAAGCAGTTCATCGCACCAGCTCAAGAACAGCCCCTCGCGAGGTTGTTCTCCCTTTGTACTGTTCATCATCAGCCCCTGAGGCAATCCACCACACCACACACTGGAGTAAGGTATTACACCACAATGGTGGCCTGAACTAGTATAAATCTCATGTTCCTTGTGTGTTCATCTTTCTTGCTTAGATCTTTGCGAGACTGAGAGACGTGAGGTGGTAGGGGAGAGATCTTCCGGCGCACCCCAGTGTTCAAACCTCAAGGGTCTGCCGGAACACGAAATCCGACAGCATACGACAGCTGCTAACACTCACGTGGAAGATTTGTGTGTCGGAGGAGTAGATGTTTTGTTAAATGACATGGCAAAACTGACACTATCGGATGCCAATCTAACGGTTCTTACATCGTTCATTAGGTAAAGGCTTTTGACGAATGTTTGTCAAATATGATTTACGGACACATGCATTGCATTGATATGTACCCCCTCTCTCTGAATCACACATGCATACTCACGAGTCACGACTCTCCTGAGTCCTCTCGCACCCACCGTCTATAGGTTGATGTCACACACATATGTGCTATTCACACCCTACCCTCAAAACTTCTAAAAAATAAAAGATGTCGCGCACCATTTGTTTTAACTCACACGTCACACACTTATATTATTACTCTTGCGGCGAACGTTCTTTGGGTGTAGTATATTGTACTATCATGAAGAGAAGCGGTGCACACACACACTTGTTCTCACACCCACTCGCGGGTACACGTAGGAGCACATTGTTTTTGAAGTTAGGAGCGCATTTGTTTACAAAGAGGCATCCCAATTGACATTTTGACTAGTCTAGTTTTCAACTTGATGGAGGGTCAGGGACCTCACGTGAATGATACAATATCGTGCGTCCTGGGTGCGGTGGCACGTTATTGATCAAGTTTTATTTTTACTTGAACTTTAAAGGAAAATTGTGGTTCACGCGCATTCAATTTAATAACGGCTGGTACAACAAAACCACTGCACTAATATATATATATACATATATATATATATTTATATATATATATATATAGCCTCGACACTTGCTTTACTAGGGTTCCTTTCTTTCACTCTCTCATGCTCACCAGATCTAAGCAAGACATAGGTGGCCACACTCTCTCTGCTCACGGCTGGTCACAAATCCGTCCGGACCACCTTGATTGGGGCAAGGGTGTAGGTGCATCATACACGCGGTCGTCAGCGGCGAGGGAGCAGACCAACAACTGCCCGCGCGTCCCGATCGGCGGCCATGTTGTTCTTTCCGAGACAGCGCCAGCTTGGGAGGGCCTTCGACCCTTTCTTCCTCCCTGCGGTATTGTGGCCAAGATGCGGCCTCTGGCACTGACTTTTCCACACGCCAACGACCCTCAGGTATATATTCCTTCGAAACCTGCCTTGCTCTACTACCCTAGCTCCCCACGTGGCTGTGTGTGGATCTTTTTGTACTTCCGTCGGCTGTTCCAAAGCAACTAGACTTTTACTATTATTAGAGGTAAAGCTAGTTCATATAGTCAAATCTAAGAGTTGGTTCAAACAGGGAAGAAAGTGGGAAAATTGTAGCATGAATCTAGGACTTGGTTCTAAGAGGAAACGGGGGCAGTAATAGATACTGGCTACCCAAACGGTCTCTTGGCTGAAAAGGCGAAGAAAGCGTGGTGGATGGTGAAGGGTTGGGGAAAGTGGACCTGTCTCTTGGTCGAAAATGGAAAGAAAGTGAGGGGTGTTGGGGGAAAACGCAAATGAGAACGAGCAATTCTAGATTTCCTGTGCTCACATAGAAAAATGTCGCTGAGGAGATAAAAAATGGGACAAATACAGACATGCTGACTGAGTGTTTGCCGCTCTCGGCAACCACATCTGCCTCACCACTTTATGCCCCTGCTGTCCCTACGCCTATATCGCTACCGTTAATGTAAAATAACATGAAGCATTAAGCAATGCCACCTAATGTCACCATTACGTAATGGTCTAGTGCCGTCGATAAATTGAAGCAATGCCATCACCATTTTATGAAGTGCATCCGTCTTGCTTTATTCCCATGAATTGTGTTTTTGCAATTACACTTAAATCTCACACTGCTAACATTAATATTGCTTCATCCAAGTGAAAGTGCACAAGTTTGATTGCACATTTACTGACCATGTGCTACTCCAATGACAGTATTACTAATGCTATTGTTCTGCATGTTAATCTAGTGGCAGTATTGATGTAATGTGATGCTACTTAAGGGAACTTTCATACTATCAATGTAGTGCCAATTATAACACAATATATGCTGCTATTAATCATATGCCACTGCAAATAACTATCATAGTTTAAATAACGATATTTCATATTTGCACAAACAGGGATGTTTGTCTCCGTATCATTTCTATTTGCGCAATCAAAAGTACACACCTCAGTTTTAGTGGAACTGCGCAAAATGAGATGGCTATCCTTCGTTGTCGCCGTCTAACCACCCATCTT